>NW_004797506.1:386891-388259 GCF_000002075.1 Aplysia californica
GGGGGAGAGAATACACAACAGAGTACACATTTCGAGATGTTGATTTAAGAGAAAAATACTTCCTCGAAAGGTACGGTGTGGGTCTTAACTGAAAAAATAATTCAATGGAAAAAAGCTACCTCTTCTAACAAATTGAGAAGTGTTTTTGGAAGAGACTAAAAGCTCCTCATTTTCCCTGTTTGAGTTTTAGTGATTATGTGTCTGTCTGTCAACCTGTACTTTTGAGAATATGTTTGAGAATCTGCCGGTCGACCCGCCTTTCACTCCCTGGGGGTAAGTATTGGGCTAAATTGCACACCCACGGGGCTTAAGTGTAATGATGACCTGTCCTGTGAGTGAGATGAAGTCGAAGAAAGCTGGGTTTTTTTGGCTCAATTTGTTTATGGTCTGGGACCACTGGGGAGTACAATAATTATTTTCCTCACGCTCGAGAAAGTTTGAAGTTTAATCAAACAAACAAACAAACAAACAAAAAAACCAAAAAAACACAAAACAAAACAAACAACAAACAAAATAAAACAAAGCAAACAAACAAACAAGACGAAGAAACAACAACAGTGGTATGAATAGTTTCCCTTTTCAACTCCCTTGCAAAGTCGCCACTCTTCATCAAAATAACGCACATTTAATCTGATGAATGTAGGCAATGAATGGTTCACTCCCCTGCTGGAGATACTAAAAACCGTCATCATAATTTCCACACTGATATCTATTTTATTTCACATTTGAAGCAATACGTTGTGGCTTTTCTTATAAAATGCGAAATAAGGAGCAAAGATTGTTCCAAAAGAACTTCTGTTGAAGAAACAAAGCTGAACATTTTTACTTGAGTCAACAGAGACATCTTAGCTCTGAGAGTGATTTGTCTAGGACACTTTTCTTTTAATGAACCACCTTGTAATGTACATGTACCTGAATCAATTCCAACCCTACACACGTTTCCCTTCCTTGTTCTACGCACTGCCTCCCCTGGCTGAAAGTTCACGAGCCAAGGCTCTAGCACTATTTTCACTTGACGAGTTTACCAGGATTTGCACCCAAATTATCTCTTTGAAGGATGTCCTGGCTGCTACTACAAGATGGAGTCGTTAATGTCTAGGGGAATACCTTTCCCCTAAAATTAGCATCAGTGCTGAGAGGTGCAAAGTAAAACAAATTTGTATAGGTTCAAATGTCAAGTGTAATGATTCTAATTAAAGAATGACTCATTCATTACACAGCTCACCAAAAAGGACTGCAACTGCACCTGAGGGTATATATAGCTTTGATGCTTCTTTCCCGAGTATCTCATAATGTTCGACACCTTAGGGTTAGCACCTGAGAAAGTAACTCACCCGAGTAAGTCATAACAGCACACCCCCGCCCCTC
>NW_004797506.1:388947-390245 GCF_000002075.1 Aplysia californica
AACGTTTTCGTCGTAACAGCCAGTTGTCGGTTGAGGGCGTCACTTAAAAAGTTACATCAGCGGTAAAATACGAGTATCTTAAAAGCAGGTCAAGGGGCACAAAATGCCAGTAGCGTTTGGTAAAAACATTCATATTTCAGCTTTGTCTGGATTCAAATGGATTTCCCTGTTGAATGTTAGGTAAACTTTATATCTCCGAATACTTATGTTTGATAATAGTTTTATAGTCACTGTGGAGAGAAAGTGTATAATTTGCTGCGTGTTTCAAGGTGCTTGAATGTGGGTGCTTGGGTTAGGGTTAGGTTTGGTGGGACATGATTGAGGGAGGGGGCGGGGATGATTTAATGTTGAGTGAATTCTGTACTGCTGTTCAGTGCCTTTTTTTGCTTTTGAAAGGGGATCGCGTTTGCTGTTTTAAATCGCCTTCTGTTTTGTTACTGAAACGGAGGTGAAAAAACCCAAACAAAAATCAACGAAGGGTGAAAGGGGGGGGGGGTTGTGCTGAAGCGTCATTGTGACCCCTCCACTTGACAGGCAAACACAGCACACACTATGCCTGTCATGCACTAGATACACCTCAATTTACAAGTAGCTTGAGATCTTTCTTGAGGTCACTTTCAGTAAAACTCCTGCTAATGATGAGCTTACGTGAGAAAATCACCTAATTTTGCTTGGCTTTGTGCGCTTAATTTAACTGATTTCATGTAAAAGAATAGGCTGACATTTAGAGATGATTAAATCCCAGCCTCTTTGCTTCTGTCTAGCACAGTTTTAGAAATTTATAAGAATAGTCATAGGCTTAGTATGAATTATTCTGTTTTTATATAAACAAGTTTGCGATTCTTTCTTCAACTGAAATTCCTTGAAAGAGGCTCAACCTTGGGCTGTTAGGATGCATTTTGTGCTAATAAGTTTTATTCTACATCCGTGCACTTCCACCAAGACGTATCACCACAAATAAACACACGTATTTGCACACTCACTCACTCCACGAACAGATAATATATAGACAGACACACATACACACAAACATATTCTCATACACACCTATCAATCCTCATATACACATGTATACTTAGACACACTCTCACAAACATACATACATATTCACAAACACACGCACATACACATACATGTACACACACACTCCCTCATAATGCATAATATCATCTATCATATTAACCCCCCCTCCACACACACACACAACACACATACACATGCACGCACGCACACCCTCTTGCTATTTTTAGACAAAAAGGCTATTACTTAAGAGAAGGTGCCGAGGCGGGGCGGGGTGG
>NW_004797506.1:391323-393612 GCF_000002075.1 Aplysia californica
GGGGGTGAGGTTTTGGAGTTTTGGGGAAGGGAGCGAATACTCACTTGCATCCTCTTGTTCTTGGCGACGACCACGATGGTGATGATGTTTCCGATGATGGCAAAGACGATGACTGGGACGTAGAAGAGCGTTTTCACCACAATCTCCCACACAGGCTTGTACTTGATGGGCAAAGGGTACTCCATTTTGGAGAAATCCACTGGCATATCCGCGGTGACGAAGTTACCCACATGATCGTGGGTGTAGTTGAACGTGATACCCTCAGATATGTTCGCCATATTGGCTGCTTTCAGATACCGAGTATTCTCGGGATGACGAGAGTTTACGGAGTCAACGTATAGTCTATAGCCTCTGTACGATGAGTAATATGCTTCTGGTTAAAGGTCTTCTCGTCCAAGAATTTTCACTGCCTTTTAGGGAATGGAAGTAAAGTACACGCAGTAATATTATTGAAGACAGCAACGGTGTAACGTTGTTTGAATCAGATTCTAAATTTTATTAGTGAAACTTTCACTGAGCTAGATGTGGCTTCTGGCGATCAGCTTGTGAATCTTTCTGCTTATTCCAAAATGAGATGCCCAGCAGTTTTATAAGAAATATATATGCCGAAAACTTTGTACAATATATCTTGTTAGTTGTATTCACGCGAAGCTCAGGGATGATAACCCTATTCTTGTATTTATGGCACGGCGCAGTCTGCACTTCGCTCTGAACGCCGCTATAGAAGGAGGGGGTGGTAATGGTTTTAGAAGGGGGGGGGGTAATTACAGGCGTAATGAGGAAACGAAGTATTCCGATGAGAGCAGTTAGTCGTTTTGAGCAGTGAGGGTCATTAACGTCTGCACCGACGGTAAACAACCTGCATAGATTAACTCTCAGACTCTCAGGGCCCGAGACTGCAAGGCCTCCCCCAGGGGACGTCGCAGACGCCGAACTGATGGCGAGATGGTAACCAGGAACTCGATAGGGCCCAGGCTGGTTGTAACGAGCGTAGCAGCAACGTATTGCGTTGAGCCCAAGAGGGACGGTTGCTAAGTACGTAATGAAATTACGGCCAGGTAGGCGCAGCAGCAGTGGGAAGGGGAGCGCTTCCCTCAGCTCTTCTCTGATTTATCAAGTCTGGCACAGCGGACAACGTAATCACCTTTAACTTTAACGTGTATGCAAATGCTTAATCACTTTTAGCAGTCATTGACACTGATTTATGGATTTCCAAAGCTTTTGTTACAGTGATGTAACAAAACTCCGACGTTTATGTGTCCACTGCAAGTTTTGACGACTATCCTCACTAAATTAATTAACAGATTCTTCAATTACTTTATGGGCACGGTACAATGAGGCACCCCAGCAAGTGGATAGTAGTTAAAATCCAATATTTGGACACGGCGCAGAAGCCGACTTCTAGCTCTCTACCGTTCTGTAGCGAGAACGATCAAAACTTATAGGCTGGGCAAATAAGAAACAGAAAAAGCCTTGAAGCGATTTAAGCGACGAAATTGCTCCAGGAACCTGGCTGCTCTCTGCCGCCTAATCAACTATCACAGACAGGGTAGTGCTGGGTTACAGCTTTTATTTTTAATCCCGTTTCCTTGGAGGTTTTCTTTAACTTATTTTGCACATGGCTGACCACTTGGGGCTTGGTGTGTCCAGGTGGGTAAGAAACCTGAAATGAGAAATTACGAAAGACAGTAAGTAGCCGCTCTAGCCTTTAATGAGGGTGTAAATATGTGGAGAACTATAACTGTCTCTAGAGTTTCCAGATGAAGATTGTTGGAGTGCATAACACTCTTCAGCGAAAGTGGCTCGTAATGAAAGAGCTCTAGTCAATGGAATTGGGAGGACTCAAGAGGCATCTTATGAACATAGTTGTTTAGGTCAGTGAGGTAGCTACAGTATTTCTCTTTTCCTCCTCTAGACATTTAAAACAATCTTTTTTAAATCTATGCATTCTTTCCCCCCTTTCCACTCTTCCAAATGCCCATGACAGAAATAACTCAACCATGGCTTTAGGGGAAGCAGTTGTGCAGACGCAGGTAAAGTGGGCCGTAGATATTTTCATATAGAAGGTGGGTGAGTAGGTAGATAAGACAGAAGAAGGTATGTCAGTAGGTATGACAGAATACGTCTCATTGTGTTTTACAATAATGTAAAGAACATGTGCACCATACGGTTCCAATCGTGTTCCTTTCTTTTCACCACTCTCCTTCTCCCCACTCTCTCTCTTTCATTCTCTCTCTCTCTCTCTTTCTCTCCCCCTCTCTCTTCCTATCTCTCTTTCTCTCTCTGTCT
>NW_004797506.1:395125-396711 GCF_000002075.1 Aplysia californica
TCTTCTTCTTCTTCTTCTTCTTCTTCTTCTTCTTCCTCTTCTCATTATTATTATTACTAATATTATTATTATACTCATACTACGTGCCAGACGAGAAGATGAATCACTTGTGAACAAGCTCAACGAACTGGGTCGAGCACCGTGGATGAAGAATGGGTTGTCAAAAGGTCCTCTAATACCTTCTGATCTCTCCTTATATCAGACAACTCCCCACACCACGTCATCTTTCCACCCCCTTAGAAATATCCTGATCACCAATACCTCTCACGTATTTCTTCGTTTTCAGTACCCGTCACGGTGAGTGTTTATCAAGGTAGGAACACTCAATCTTGTTGATAGAGTTTCAGAATTCAGGAACCTGTCTACTTGTTATTGGGGCGAAACAGAGTTGCAGAATAGTGGTCACCTGACGGCGATCCGGTATGGCTTACTCAAATAGAGTTTAAAGAGGCAAAAATAATTTTTGAAAGTGGCGGAAATCTTGAACGTTCGACACTTTTATATTTCGTAAATTAGTGCTTAATGCCTCTCCCGCCCCTTTTTCTGCATTCTGCAGGACACTTTTTAGACGATGTATTGCAGATTTTAAAATGATGATGATGATTATGATGATGATAATGAGAAGAGGAGGAAGTTAAGGATAAGAATGAGAAAGAGAAAGAGAAGAACGTTTGTGATGAAAAGGAGGACGAAGGAGAGATGGCGGCCAAGAGTAAAATGGGGATAAGAAAAAAGAATGATGCCTTAAAAAAAAAAAAGACATTGAGACGAAACAGTGAACACAATTACGGAAAAAAAATATCAAGTAAATACATGTGAAGTAAAATAACCATTTCGTTTGCAAAACATCGGCCATGAGCTATTCTTGTGCCGTCTGTAGAAATGTTTACCATCTGTTTATTCCTAGGTACAGTCATTAAACTGACTGACACAGCAAGAAAGGCTATAAAGACGCAGTAAAAATGTCTTTAATTGGTACAAAAACCCAGTTTATCTGAGCTGCCTTCCCTTCATACGGATATATTTTTAGTATTGTGAATGAGTTTTTTTCTTCAAGCGAAACGTAAGGCTGTCCAGAAAATTACCATGCGTGTTTACTTTCAGCTTTCAGCTTTGAGACAATGATTTTAGATAACTGAGTGTTGCCATCCGAGCATGTGGCCTTTGCAATTTTAGGTACAAGTGCTATAAATATCATCTCGGAAACTTGGACGAAGCTGCCAGACAAAAACAAAATAATTTGAATTAACGTGGCCCTTGCTGGACGCAATATCCGTTCTCCTTGGACTTAGTTCCCATAGCGGTTAAACATTATTACTTATACTCAAAGAGAATAGGACTTTGAAAAGAATGTGCTCCCTTTAAGAAGTTTTCCAACAAAAATCTTTTAAAAATCATAGTAAAATGTACAGTTTTTAAAACTGACTCTGCCCTCACAGGCAATCAGTAAAACATTTCGTATGATCAGAATCCGCATAAATATGCTGTATTTTACACCGTGTAGAAACTTCTTTCCACAGCCCATAAAATTGAAAGAGAGAGAAAGAGAGAGAGAGAGAGAGAGAAAGAGAGAGAGAGAGAGAGAG
>NW_004797506.1:399019-401681 GCF_000002075.1 Aplysia californica
GAGAGAGAGACAGAGTCGTAAAGGAATGGAGAGACAAAAAGACGGACATCCACATAAGACCATAAAGACGGAAAAAGACTGATGGACAGAAAAAAATAGACACAAAGACAAGGAGAAAAAGTGAGAGAAAGAGAGAGAGCAAGAAAATAAATAAAGAGAGAGAGAGAGAGAGAGAGAGAGAGAGAGAGATAAAGAGAGAGAAAGAGAGAGAAAAGAGGAAGTGAGAGAAAGAGAGAGCAATAAAGAATGAAAGAGTGAGCGAGAGAGAAAATAAGAAACAACGTAGACAATAATTACTTCCCGAGTACTGGGACTAAAAGGACATTGCCCCCTGGAAGGAAATTATACGAGGCTTAGGAACGAAACTTTCTACCAAATAGTTCCAATCAGGAGAGAGGAAACGAGACCAGGGCGAAAGAGTTGGAGCGAAAACGATTTGAAATGGGAAAAAATATAAACATCAAGGTTGCAATATTGTAAAATCTGCCCACGCCTTTAATTACCGACCAGAGTAACTGTTATTCCAGTGTTGCGAAATATGCACTTTCTCAACTCGGGGGACAATGAGGCGGTTGGGCGTTCGGGAACTCGCTCTCTCGCTCCAAAAATAAGTAAATTGGAGACACTGATCACGAGCTGCACCACTTCCCAGTCAGTATCGAGTATGGTTAAATGGGACGGTGGTAGTTTGATCGAATGCCCGCTCGATATGCATGGCGGCATGAACATGTGTAAGTGATGCACATACAATCTGGAGAAGTGCGAACGAATAAGGAATAAGGAAGTTACCATTGACTTGCTTGTCAAAAGAATTCCCTTTCCATTAGTATATAATATGTCTGTTTGGAGTGGATATATTATTGCAGGTGGCTTAAGGGTATGGAGGACCCCTCTGAGACTCAAATGGAAAAGCAAAAACAGGCAAAACTGTTGGGGGTTAAACGGTCCTACAAAAAAGACATGTTTTATCATTTATTTGTATCCCATTTCAATGTTTGACATCCAACATAAGATAATATATCGCGCTAGAAGTCCGATTCCTTCTCCTTCGGGGCAAGAAGGGGTAACTAATATCGTGCTTTAATTAAAGAAAAAGAAGATGCCTGTTAGGCGAACGAGAAAGGCGCAGACGTTGAAATTTACTCACACGCAATGCTCAGAGAATACCCATTAATCAAATTCAAAAACCCGCTACTACATTATAAAAAACTGTTCGACTACAAAAGAGGAGCGAGTTCAGAATCTAATTTTCCCCAGGTAGAGTTGTGACGTCACGGGGGGCGAGTTTCATTTTATCCTGACGGTCGATAAATGTGATTTTGAATTATTTCCTGTTTCTAAAAATAACGGGAGGAAACTTTTTACTTCATCTACGGGAGAAGAACAGTCTTTACAAACCGAATCTCATTCCTGAGAAAGTCATTAACGCAAACAGCCATGACTTCTCGGTATGTATTCCTTATCTGGAGAGGGACTCTCGTCTCAGCCTGACTTGGTTTGTAGAGGTTTAAGATTGTAAACTATAGGATACACACAGCAAACAAATAGTCTCTGGTAGTTTTGTAAAGGTTATTGTGAACAACAGGATTCACAAAACAAGGAAAACGACACGGCTTTATATTGAGCCTTGTCACAAGAATGAAATCGCTGTCATAATCAGTATTTAGAGTGGGGGAGTCTCAATTTTGAATGTGGGCGTGGGGGGTGGAAGCCGATGCGTCAGCTCACTCTCGCTCTACTCCTCCCCCTCATACACATACACTTAAATTAAAGGAAGATACGTTTTAAAAAAATAGAAAAACAAAATAATCCAAACAAAAGAAAACATGACAGGACAAAACAAAAATTGGCTGCTCTTTTTATCAATAGGCATTAGAATATTTGGAAACCCAACATTTGAAAAGTCACCAAAAATATAATTATCTTCGAAAAGAGATACACTTTCAGCGATACATACGAGCATTATTTTACAAGGATACAAACCTTTTCTCGTTATCTTATGGTTACTTTCAATGTAGATTTTTTATAGTCCTCTGTACATACATCTGAACAGCTGGATTTCAAATGATTCCAAGAGCTTGTTTTAGCTAGTTTCTTACATATGAGCATGCGGACATTTGGGAGTAATTTTTGCTATCACTGTTCTCTTTATCAAAGAACGTGCAATCAAATTTCGAGATCTCGGAAGTCATACCCTGTTTAAATTACTTGTAGTGTATTAGTCTTAGGTGCTGCTTGCCGTATAGACACGAGTTTTAAAATAGAAAATGTATGGTGTGTGACAAGGGGCGACGTACAAAAAGAAAACATTACTGAACATAACTAGTTGTGCTTCGCCAAAAGAAATACATGACTACTAAATGGATGAGTACAAAAAGTGTAGGCACTTAAAGTAGCCCGGGGCGCTGGATAAGAAGACTGGCGAGGCTCAAGATCTCATGCCTTGTTTTCGCTGAGTCGGAATCACTGGCCTTTCGTAAATACCCATGTTTGATAACTGGAAGGGACTTTCATTATAGAAGCGTTAGGTCTCCGCGATACAAGAGCAAAGACTTTACTTTCTGGTTATCCACCCCAACACACACACACACGCACACACACACACACACACACACACACACACACACACACACACACACACACACACACAGTGACCTAACAG
>NW_004797506.1:402409-404961 GCF_000002075.1 Aplysia californica
CACCCCCAAAGTCCCGATTCGGCTCAAAATTATGGAATTTGAGTTGTAGGCACTTTCAGCCTCCCCAGCCTTTCCTACTAGTTCATCGGAAAAGAACCCACAAAAGCCTTGTTTCTTCCCATACCGGGCATGTTTGTCATCGCCATTTCCTCATAAAGTCTATTTTTTTTTCTTTATCGGCCGTTCTCTCAAAACGTGATTTTTCTCTATACTTTTTTAATAACTCCACCATTTTTCATCCAATCTTCATGAAATCTTCACAGAATGAAGAGAAGATGTAATACTAAAATATGTTTGTTGAATTTTTGATATATGGAATAGATTTTTGTTTTGTGGTGTATGGAGTGTGGATTTCCACGGATTTTTGCAAACTTGAATACTGCCTCATGAAAAAAAAAATCATTCAAAAATGTTCTAATTCGTTTAGGAAAAATCAACAGACTAATTTTTAGATCTAATATTTGCTAACATGCATGAAAACCCCCCCAAACAATTTCCATAAACAATAAGTGCGGTATTCATTACGTAAGACATGTAAAAAAAATCCAATATGGCCGCCGTATCCGTGGAAACTAAACTTTTTTCTCAAATTTAATTGCGGATTTTAAGACGCCTTACTATGCTTCTTGTTGTAAAATTTGGTCAACTTATAAGCGAGATAGACGTCAGGTGTAACCCCCCACCCCTTACAAAGAAAATACTTTTCCCATAACCACTACAGCTGTCAGGAGCTCTCGTGGCCTAGAGGTCAAGGTGTTGGCCTCTCATTCAAAGGTACCGGGTTCGAATCCGGGTTGCGACCGAAAAATTTTCTTCTCTAAAATTGTCTCCTTTCACATCCTTTCCTGCTCTCTAGCAATGTTCTGTTGTCTGCTTTCATGTCCACTTTCTGCCCCCATCCCCTCACCTCCTTTTCCCCCTCCTCTGGGCTCCTGACTCTATCTGCAGCCTTTCTACTGCTACTCCTTGGCTCCTCCTTACTGCTGTCTTTCTGCCACACCCCTGATTTTCTGGTAGGAAAGATCTACACCTAGCCTTCTCGGACAAGGGCGAAAAATCTCGGAGGGCCCGTGTGCAAGTTGCGCACGTTAAAGATCCCTTGGTGGTCTAAAATCGATAAGAGTAGGCTTCGGCCGCCACCCGGGCAAAATCCAAAATTTCCTACCACCTGAAAATATTAGGAGTGTCCCGCGCGCTCATATGACCTGTGCAGTTGCGAGCACCGTAAAACACTTTACAAAAACAAACAAACAAACAAAAAACAGCTGTCAAAAGTGAAATCTTGTACCAAAACCACTGACATCAGCCTCATCAACGAACAACTACACCATCACTAGTAACGACAACTACCTAAATATAAATGGAAAGTGTGGAAGAGAAAAAAGCTGCCAGTCGGGTTTTTCAGAAACCATGCACGTCTAAGCTAAGAGCTCGCATTATCTCTCCTGTCAGAAACGCCATCTACATTTGCATGCATTTTTGTATGACGGATGAGCATGTCTAGATTTCTTTTTAAACTTGATTTGTTGTTTTTTCCTTCTGTGAATAGAGACGAAAAAAGCTCCCCATACTAAAAAGCTTATTGGAGCTATTCTTAAAGATGTCTTCAACATTATTACGAAGAACTTTGGAACAGGTAAAATGTATCCGAAAATAAACTGCATTTGACAGTAGCTTACATAAGATAACTATATTATAACGAAATTATGACACTCATGTATGAATAAACAGTACTTTAATCAGTATTCATAATTCATAGTGTAGCAAGCTCCCCCCCCCCCTCTTTCTGCCCCCCTCTCTCTTCTCATGTCATTTCTGCGCTTATCTATTTGTTTGTTAGTCTCTACTAGTTTGTTTGTCTTTGTCAGTCCCATGAAAGAAATATCTCACCCTTTAAGCTTTTATTCTCTCAAGGATTCGATCACCCCTTTCGTGGAGGACGAGTACAAGACAAAAGATACACTGTTTGTTTCTGCGCAATTAACAGTACGTGTCATTCGTATTACGATAATGTTAGAGAAGCCAATGAACGATCGTTTGTACAAGTCCCAGTGAGACAATCTGTCTACATCACGAGAGAACAGAAATTGCTTTCTCTGGTTTTGATTGGTCTAAGGGCATTGGCCAGGCATGAACCCTATCCGATTATATAGACGCCACTTGTCTGATCAAATATACTCACTCACAGTATTGCCTTCCCCGTGGGTGTGCTACGCAAGTACATGTTCGGTCAGGTACTATTCTTTTTGTATTCCTCAGCGTTGATCATGATACAGTGAAACCTGCTCTAGCGGCTATTTGTTTAAGACAATCACCTGTACAAACGACGACTCGCCTATCCTCCTTTACGTGTTTAAAAACATTATTATGGCACTGTTAAAGACGTCCACCTGTCTAAGACAACCCCTTTTCACCTCGACAATAGGTGGCCTTGTGAGATAATTTCGACTGCTGTTTGCGGACGGAGTTACAGGTCTGTGTGACCAATGTCGGCGCGTAATATGCTCGTTGTGTGAGATTTATGGAGTAAGCCCACTGTGTGCGTGTATGTG
>NW_004797506.1:405522-407301 GCF_000002075.1 Aplysia californica
TAAGATAAGATAAGATAAGATAAGATAAGATAAGATAAGATAAGATAAGATAAGATACCCTTTTTGCCCCAAGAGATAAACTTCGACGTAATCCATTCAGCTGCAGAAATCGGCGATGAGGTAATTACAAACGTAGATAGACAAATTATCAGGTAGGCATGTAGACAGAATAGATTCTTTGTTCAAGCAAATCCAGAGAGAAAGTCAGCAAGAAATAGACTTGTACATGCTCATCATCAAGAGCGTGTCAAGAAATGTAACGGGGTTGAGAGAATGAAAGAGAAGGTTGTGACGAGGACAGAGAAAAGAAGCATGATTAACAACCCAGACTGCGCGCTGACGCACAGAGAATAGTTTGTCTTATCTTTGTATTATATTTTATGGAGAGGGAGTCGAGCCCATCTCATCATATTAATGTCCTCTCTCGACGTGGAGCGAGACACTCGGGTAAAAAGCCTCTATTTTCCACGAGGTTTATTTCCTATCCCCCACTCAATCCTGCTCGCATCGTTAGCCCCCACAGAGCACGTCCAGTTACAACAGGCGTGTTTGTGGATTGCGCCGATCTGTTGATTAGCTTCTTAACACTGCACAGGAGGAACACGGGGGCAGCGCAAGGAGAAGGGCAACCCGGTTTTTCTTTATTATTACGTGTATTGTTTTTTGAAACAGGAAGAATAGAGAGATAGAAAGATAGATAGAAAGATAGATAAGTAGACAGAGACAGATAGAGAGACAATTGGAGATAGACAGATATATAGCTATCAAAAGACAAATTGCTAGTTAGCTAGACTGGTAGATAGAAAGGTGTATTGCGTATCATTGGACGAGACGTTTCATCGATGTCAGTTTACGGCCACTCATAGCCAGGGTATAAGGATCGTAATGGGTGCCACTGTCTTTTCTTAATGGTAAGCCGCTTTCACAAGGCCCCCCTGCCATACACTTGGGACCATAGTTGTGTCTTTACAGGAGACTTGACTCTGTCTTCGAACCGTCTAGTTTGTAAAAGCCCATACTGTAGTTGCTTTTCTTTGAATATCTTTTTAAAAGGGTTGGAAGAGGCTTAGGAGTAAATTAGGCGTGTTTTTTAAATTAAGACACGTATTAATTTTTGTTGGTTTATTTTAGTAAAAGTTTCACAGAACTTGCAACACAATAAGGTCATATAAGTACTGAAGATCAGAGGTATTACAAGAGAATGACAAACACACAAAAGAAGAGACAAGGACAATTGATCTTTTACAAAAAAGAAGGAGCAAACCACAGCAGAGCTCCCGCCAACCACCGACGAGGATAGATAGATAGATAGATAGATAGATAGATAGATAGATAGATAGATAGATAGATAGATAGATAGATAGATTGATAGATAGATAGATACATTCTTTACTCTACTTACTTTACCGATTCAGCGGCCATCTGGGTTCTAGCCCTTTGGTCTATAGACAGATAAGTAGATACTTTCAAATGCGATGCTGTATAAAGATTCTTGAAATGGGATAGCAAGAAAAGATTCCGAACATAGAGGTATTGCGAAAAATTAGGATTTCTCTCCACTTTTACGCTGCTTTTAGACTCAAATAGTAAGGACATTTCCGCCTCAAGAATGATGAGAGAATACTAAAAACCTTCTCTGGATAGAACAAGGAAGGAGTAAAAACATCCAGCTCTACAAAGATAATAATATAAAGATGCTTGTATGTACCTACTCAACCGAGATCGAGTTACTACCTGACAACAGATGGACAGATTGTTTTTGCCCACCATTGAACCCCC
>NW_004797506.1:407545-409815 GCF_000002075.1 Aplysia californica
GGGGGGGGACTGAGTCGCGCCTGTATGAGAAAGATGTCTTGAATTTTTGTTCCCTTATTTTGTTTCCACGTTTTTTTAGTAGTTTTCTTTGGCGAGCACACATCTATGGCCAACGATGTTATTGTCTGGCTTCTTCGGCTGACTGACACTGACAGCCATTTCCTTGATAATTTACACAGAGTTATTTTTTAACCTGCTACGTTATTTCGATCTGCAGGGAGCCACTGTATTATAATTTTCTAGATTTTTCTTTATGGGCTGCATTTGTAGCCTGGTTTAATTGATGATACGCAAAGCCCGGTTATCGACAGGGTAAAAAAACTAAGCAATGTTAACATAACGAACACAAGAAAAGCTTGCTATCATGTCCAGAGAGAACAGATTTACACGAATGAGGGCAAAAGTCAATATTAGCCTATAAGAATCACCCCGATAGAAATACATACATGCGTATGCAATTGTAGTGTCCTTTAAAGCGTAAGCTGAGTTTGAATACGAGATAAAAATTATGCAATGCAATCATGCTAATGAGCATAATACAACACCAATGAATTCAAAACAAAAACCAGAAACACATTTTAAAACAAAGCAACAAAGAACTTTCTCTGACCATCGATGAAAACGATGACGGCAATAAAGAGAAACACCGTGTTTGTTTAGCTGAGCTGATTTATTTTTCAAAACTCATAGAAAGCATAATTAATAAACGACTGACATGGCATCCAGCTATTGAGAAGACATAATGTGCAGGTATATTCGCGTCGAATCTTGTTCTATGTGGGTTTTTTTAAAAAGGAACAATGATAGGCTAATGTGCTCTCTAATCTCCAGACGCAGCTAATGTAAGCTGAGATGCTTGAAATGATGGGAAGCCATCACTTTAGAACGTTTGTCAACAACGCTGATTTCTTGGACGTTTTAATCTAAAGTGGTCACACATTAACTTAGACCTTCAATAATGATCTCGGAAATCAATCGGTTACATGATGTATCTTGTTTGATAAAAGTTTTTCGGGTGCTTACAACTTCGTTTGGTCATAATTCATTATAAACGCGCAGGGTATAAGTTGGTTGTTTTCACGTAAGTTCACAGCACCCCTTGGTTTTATTTTATAGTTAAGTTAACACAAATTTTCATTGTAATTCTAGAGAAGCCACACATTTAGATCTTCGATAATGATCTTGGAAATTAATCGTTCCATGAGGTATTATTTTCCTGAACATGTTCACCACACCATACACAAAGTTTTGAATGTGATATGTAAACAATGCTAAGTGTACTGTTATGTCCTTCAAGCCAAAGAGGATTGTGGATAGTAATCGAGCGCTGTGTCTCGTATGCCGGGGTTGGCCCTGGCAGACAGAGGGGACGCATTCAGCCTCCTAAATGATGCTAATTTGAGTCGACGACGGTAATAAAACTTTTACAATCAGATACAATAAACCACTTTTTATAGTCAGTAGTTCGTTGAACAGGCAATAATGGTAAGTATAATATTCTTCCTCAGCGCGCTTTTTACGAGTGTAGTGAACGCGAAGAGTATGACCAAGTGAGCCCTTGAACTCTCTGCTCTCATCACCAATACATCAAGCCAGAGATAAATCAGGTAAGGGTTACTGCCGACACACAAGAACCTTCATTTTGAGTGAGTAGCGTCAGCGTCAATAAAAAGCCACTCGGACCTAAGCGTGAGAGCGGTGTGAGTTAGTGGCAATAGAATTACGGACACCTGTCAACGCTTGCTGTTTGTTCCATATACACAACATGTACTTCATCGATTTATTATGTGGATCTGACGTATAAAAATTTCCACTAACAAAACGTTTACACAGCTGTAATATTTGGAAGAGACACACACTGATGGTCACCAAAACCTTGCCAATGCTCACGCCCCAGTATAAATACCTCGTGTTTAACTCTTTAAGGACGTAGGGGACATGTAATAATATGTCCCATCAACAGCGGACCAAAGACAATGTTACGGCATATTCCGAACCATCTCATAATATACAAATAAAAAATACTATTTTCTTATTTCATAGCGTAAATATTTTTGCACAGAGAACAGAAATTAAAATGTGAATAAATAACGAAGTTATGCTTTTTTAGAAAAGTGTCCATTAGCGTGTGTTTCACACGTTGTCAAATGGCTAGAAAGCGCGTACCCAACAAGTTAAACGTACAGCCGGCTGTTCACTCCCATCTTTCCTTCTCTCTCTTTACCTCCCTCTCGCCTCCACCCCTCCCCCCTCTCTCTCTCTCTCTCTCT
>NW_004797506.1:409915-413094 GCF_000002075.1 Aplysia californica
TCTATCTATCTCTCTCTATCTTCCCTCTCTCACGTTCTAAGTGACCTAATAATATTCCTATATTCTTTCCCATTTCTTTTCATTTTCATCTCATTCACTCACTCTCTCTCTCACACGAACATACTATATTATGCACATTATATACATTTCTATAAACTATTTTTAAAAATCACATTGTAGGTAAGAATCTACCAAGGCATCGGAATTGGTCCAAAACAAGGTTCAAAAGATCCAAACTGCGAGTCGGCAATGCAGATCCTTATGTTGTCAAAAAGATGAACTGTTTCATTCGATTATTTGAAAAATCGATGGTAAGAAAAGCCGAAGACACCAATGCACAAGATAAATATGTTATATAACCTGAACACTTGGAAAAGTTACAGTACAATGACAACAACTCATTCATGAGGGCCTTGAGTGAAGGAGAGGGATGGAGACACCCATAACTGCCATTGTCTGTTCCAGATAAGACACTTAATGATGTCCAACAATTAAAAATCAGCCAGCAATAACACGCACACGGCTAGTAGGTTTCGTGACCTCAAGAGTGCAAACAATAAAAAAGAAAAAAAAGAACAGATGATCGTAAGGGGAACTGTACCTTGATCCCACCATCAAATGCCCGCGACACCCGCCCTAGTTTGATGTAACACTACACGAGAGACTGCGCTAATTGCAAAGATTACTTGCCAGCTAGCTCCACAAATAAGGCAGGGATACTGAGTTCATGTCCCATCGAGGGATGTCTCTGTCCCAAAGATTAGGTTCAGATCGCTCTTCCTACGCCTTGGTAATTGCTCTGTACTTGATTCATTCTGTAATGCGTAATCCCATCCTTTGCCACCCTTCCTATCAACCGGTAATCCGATGACCCCCCCCCCTCCCTTTCCAGTCTTCCTGTCTATCAGCAGTCAATTTCCCACACCCTCCCTTGACCCATATTACATCAAACCCCACGGCTCACTACAGGTGATGGGTTTTCTCATTAGACCATTCTTTTCGGTCGTACTTTTTGTGTTTTATAAGGCTCAAAGCTGTTGACCCAAGGAACTATTGTAATGCTAATGCAGAAGAAAAAATAGCCTCATGTCACAACCGTTCTACATGGTCTAAAAGTATTATTCGACTTAAAAAAACGTCTTTCGTGAATAACGTCACAATGACCCACATTGACCCCACGGGGGCGTGGAGAAATCGGTGTGCGTGCAAGGTCAAGGACGACAATAAATAAGTGTGAAAATGTACTTTTACCCCAGATGAATTTCTGACACTAACAACTTGTGGTGCTAAACATTAATTTTTATGCGCCATTCAGTATTCATGAGCACCCAATGACATAAGTTTTAAAGCACACAGACAGTTTGCGATGTATTACAAGGGAAGCAAGTGAGCTTGCTAGTTTTTATCAACCCAATATGATACATTACATGATGATTTGTTCCTCTAGAGAGAGAGAAAAAGCGAATCTAAATAAGTAATCTGGTAGCAACGTTTTGTGTCATTTTTAATTTTTATACTATTTTCAGGGTGTGCATTTATTAACAAAATGTGGGAGCCAAGATACTTTTGTCAAAAGAATTTCTGACTTGATAAACGAAACAAAACTAATTGAAATGTTCCAGTTACGGCACCTCGTGTATTACATTCAATTATAATGAATCGTCTTGTAGCGTGCCAAATTATTCGAGATATCTCAGCTCAGTACTTTCAGAATGGCACACATTTACGTTATACAGGGGGCTTTTGGCAGGATCGGATCGAGTCGGGTTGAGTTGACAAATGGCGACATCAGTGCACACTACGAATAGACCCCGACGGTGTGGTATCCAATAAATAATAATTGTATCATATTATAATACAAGCAATGTGCTCTGACTGTTAGAACACTTATTCAGCAGTGCCTGTGATAACTTGAACATGATTGAAGCATTTGATGTGTTTCTACCCCCAAAACCCCCCCACACAAAACAAAACAACCCACAACAAAACATGAACACCTTGAAATACATAGGCTTCAACACAACCAGTGAAATAAAACCAAGTGATCCTACTTTTGATCAGGCTTTTTAAGCGTTTATAATATTATCGTCAATAAACAAAAAAATAATTTAAAAAACCCCCAAAAAACCAAAAACATCAACAACAACAAAAAAAGTGCGCAAAACAACATTTCCAAGCGACTAACCAACAATTGACCTTACCTCAAAGTTGGGAAAATCATTTCATTCTGGCCTGACAATGTCATGTTTACCTCGCATATTTATGCTATTTAGAGAGGTAATTCATTACTCCTAGTCCAAGATTCTGCTTTTTCCACCTTCCCTAGTGCCTCATCAATAACTGGGATTTCTTATAGCCTTAGGTGCCAACTATTGTCGGCACTACGTTTCCAATCACGCGAAAACCCCTTCAAAATGTCAACGCCTTCTTCCAGTCTATAGTGATAGGACTGATAGGGAAGTCTTTGAGCGTGTCGGAAACACCAGGTATCAAGAACGACAAGCGATCTCTTTAGACCATTCGAAGTTCTTTGCGTTCTCGGAATGGTATTTCTCTTTAGGCCGTCGTAATTTTCTCGTCCTATTTACACTGCTCTCTCTCTACAGTAACATCAAGGGACAAAAAGAAAATAAATTACACCATTAATAAAACAGAATAAATCGTTAATTGTCAAGAAGTTGACGCCCTCTATTGCAATGCTGGTCTCCGCAAATGTGAATTAATAATAACTGATAATGTACACCCCCCTCTCTCCAAGAAAGATCTGATCGAAGCAACACGTCATCTTTCCGCCTGCTTCAAAATGGGGCAATATAAGCACTCCTTCGTCCCATCATCTATCAGATTAGGGAGAACAATATCTCAAACTGTTATAGCTTGTACACTTTCGTCTGTCCGCGTCACAAAAAATCTAACTCATTTATCAATTTACCAAAGTGCACAACATTTTGCATGGCACTTCTGCAGACCAGCGACTGCACAAGAATATGTCTTAAAACAATCTTGATCCAGTAATACAAATAGTTTCTATATATATGGGCCCTATTTTAAACACCGCCCATTGCGTGCATACAAAGGATGACTACAATAAATTGTGTGTGTATGTGTGTGTGGGCGTGCGCGTGAGTGTATGTGTGTATGTATTGTGTGTGTGTGTGTGTGTGTATGTGTGTGTGTGT
>NW_004797506.1:413238-414924 GCF_000002075.1 Aplysia californica
GGGGGAGATATTCAAAGACTTGAGATCAGGTTCGTATCATCGATTATTGCTCTTTATGAATTTAATTGAAAAAGACATTTCCCTTAAGAATATCTTATTGGTTAATTGATTTTTAAATACATAGCAGTACTTATCAAATGTCCATTTAAAAAGTGGCAATGTCAATGGTTGTTATGTAGATTTTCTTAAAGCCCATATTATATCGGACTTTAATCCATATATAGCTATTTTGGTCACCGAATGTTCAAAAATAACAAAAGATGTAAATGAATAGTAGCCGCTTTAAGAATCTAATCAACAGACCGTGCAAGGAGCACACGACCATACACAGCATTTATATGCTTAAGTTATTGATTTTTTATCACAAGAAAGGCACATTCTATTCCTTAATGAAAATTACGTTGAAAAGTGTGCTATCATTAATGATAGTAATCTAAACGGCTGAATACAAAATGAAGAAGAATTTTTAAAAAATATATCAGATCACTTATTAATGTGAATCAATCATATAATAATGTATCACTATAATATAAGATGTCTTGGATAGGCTACGTGTTATGATATTGTCAACTTTGCCTGCTTATTATTTATTTCACGAACTGATTTATGATGGTATCTATTATAGCTTTTGGTTTTGAAAGGCATTATCTGCTTTGAAGAAATGGCATGCACCAGGACTGGTGAACTGTGACACATCTAGGGATTTTTCTCTATCTTGAGTTTTACCCCCCCCCCTCTCCCACTTTCAACACTATTAGATTATTTAAGGGGTGGGACCTCCGATCGTAATGTCCAACAGGACTGAGCCAACTGGGTTGAGAGCCTTGAAAACTCTACAAAATAATCTCGAGTTCAAGAACAACCAGTCTTGGATTTCAAACCAGGGCCATCCGACTCGTAGTCCAGCATGATACCAACTGAGCTAATGGAGCGCCCGTCGAATGCTCAGCTGTGTAGACTGGAATAACAACGCTGACGTTGCTCTTGGTTTTGTTCTGTCTCCTCACCATGAATGATGCCACTGAAGAGCCGTACTGTACCGCAGGATGTTGTAGTATGCTCATTACTAATATTGAACCCACTTCTCTTTCAGCACATTTTGGATTTTAGAAGCTGATGTTTCAATGTCCATGTCCTCTAAGATAGAAGAATCTCTTTGTAACCCAGGCACACGTATGTATACAGAAATATTGTAGCAGATTATTATATTCAGACTTCTTTAGGCTGAGTCTACAGGCAAGGATCCGAACTTTCCCCTCCCAACAAAAAAAAAAGAAAAAAAAAGGAAACCCCCCTCCCCAATTTTTTTTCTTTTTAAATTCATTTTTAGAAATACCCACATTACATGTGCTCGACACATGCCAGGAACTGTTCAGTTCAGGTAAAACCCGTCCCACTTCACTCAGACAAACAGTCATCAGATTAGATTATAAAAAAAAAATTTAACTTTAGAACACACTTAGAGTGTCGGAAATAGAATTCATATTTCGAATGGGGCAGATGTTCCTCAGCAGAGACTCGTGAAAGCTCCATAGAGGAAGCAAGTATTTTTATTTATTTATTTCATACATTTATTTTAAAAGTTAGAATAATCTATATTTTATAGAGACAGAAGCAAAAAGTACGGTTTCTGTCCTGTCAAAATAATCAGGTAAAAAATAACAACAACAACAACAACAACAACAA
>NW_004797506.1:418204-419397 GCF_000002075.1 Aplysia californica
CAGGCAGGCAGGCAGGCAGGCAGACAAATAAAATTTTACCTGAGAAGGAATTGGTACTGCTCAACAGATACTAAAACGTATCACAGAAACAGATGTACAATCAAAATGAGTAGCAAACAGAGCAAAATAGAGAATGAATGGAAAAAACACCTAAGGATATGCACAATGATAGTCTGTTGCGTGTTCACACGCTATGGCTCACATTTCCCCGTCCCTACACACACACACACACATATTGCCAAAATATATCAATAAAAGTTGCAGCTAAGCGAACATAAAATATTTTTTTAAAAATAGGAATAGATACTTTCTCAAAGGAATGGGCATCCAACCAAGCGATCTCTGGACTCGAACAAGCAATCATACAATTGCCCTTTAAACTGTTTAGTCACTTTTCTGAAATGCCTGTAAGACCAATTTTCTGATAGTAAGACTAAAAAGATGCTCGACTCCCAATACTTTATTCCAGAACCGACTTCTTTGTGTGTGTGTGTGTTTGTGTGTGTGTGTGTGTGTGTGTGTGTGTGTGTGTGTGTGTGAGAGAGAGAGAGAGAGAGAGAGAGAGAGAGAGAGAGAGAGAGAGAGAGTGTGTGTATTTGTGAATATGTGTGTGTATTTGCCAGTATAGAGGAGAAGAAGGGGAAAGGGTAGGCGTGAGAAGAGAAATCAGAGTAGGGACGAGAAAACAAAGAAGGTGATAAAGAATTGGAGGTTGCATAAAAGAATAAGACTGACTTTTTTTATTTGTTGGTTTGTTTATGTTGTTTTTTTTAGGGGGGGGATTGAAAGATATCGTGACTAAGTGCAATAGCATGAGTCAGAACTTATAGAAATTCAACTTTGACTCAACATATGTGTTATGTAGCTTTTAGGATCGAAAAATATGAGAGGGTGTACGCATCACTTAAAGAAGGTAGTTGGGTGTGTTTGTTTTTCAAGAACGTGACTGAGTGAGAGACAGGAAACAAACTGGGTAACCTGGTTGGAGGATGGGTTGCCTTAAGAGTGAAAAAGAAACGAACCTGATAAGTGGGTAAACTGATAAACATAGCTAAATGTTATATTGTATATTATATATGCGTGAGTGCTTATCTGTGTGTGCTATGTGTGAGAGCACGTACCCGTGTTTGCGCCTGCGTGTGTGTATGTGTATATTTATGACTTTGTATAATACACACACACACACACACACA
>NW_004797506.1:422001-425778 GCF_000002075.1 Aplysia californica
GGTTGAGCATAGTATGTTTTACGGTAGGATCGACGTAATTTGATCACACGTGTGGACTGATTTCTGGATCTTTTACGGTACTATCGAAGCAATTTGATCCCAAGTGTGGGCTGATTTCTGGATCTTCACAAATGCCATTTATCATGGATACTTACGCACATAATGAATGTTGGTGTGTTCCGGGGCAGAGCCTAGTAGGCCTATGTTTTACAGTACTATCGACTCAATTTGATCACATGTGTGGACTGATTTCTGGATATTTACGAATGCCATTAATCATGAATACTCATGCGCATAATAAATGTTGGTGTGCGGTTTTAATCAGCAACTGCAAATCAATCATTTTAGCCTTTGTTCTTCAGACTTGGGGAGGGGTGAGGTTGGGTGGAGAAAAGAAGCAATATGTTGCTGTAAGACTAATCAATAGCAGTTGCCTGTCATATTTTTTTGCCAATGTTCTATATTATGGCTCTCGTGGGTAGGGTTCGCACTTTCAAAGATCAACGGTTACAACTTATTCCAAGTTTGTCTTCTGAAATCTTTGCTACTTTGTAGTAGTTCTTTCGAACACAGCTGTCGAGATTCTGCGGACATACAGAGTTCGTCTTTTGTTCTGACGTTTCTTCAATCTTGTTTTTTCACTGTAGGTGTTTTACGCTTCTACTGACACAGCTTAGATCACTCAGGAAGTGGCAGGGTCAACTCGGGATGAGAAGGATACACCATACCAGCCAAAAACCCCGAGATACTCGATAAGAAATTTTTTTCTACACGGGAACCGAACGCAGATCTTTTGCGCACGAAGACGAAGTACCTAACCGTTACACCTCAGACGCCCGTCGTTCTCGAGTTTCATAGAAAATGCAACTGCGTAGTACTGTCATGTTAAAGTTGTAGTCAGGCAAGCTGAAACAAACCACTGAACCCCCCCCCCCACACACACACACAAAGAAATGGTCTTCACATTTCGGTGTCAACGACCATTCCTTCCTTATAACCCATTATTCCACCTCTCCTGTTTTTAGATCTGTTTCTGGTGGTGTTGCGACACTCCTAGCTGTCTTGTCTAAACAACATCGTCTATCGTCTTACAAGCCGATCTCGGTAGAGGTTACATGCTACGAATTATATTCTTCTCCTTCGCAGCTTTCACAATAGTTTTCAATTTCAAATCAAAACCGTTTCTTGCTATTGGTAGGTTTTAAATTCACACTCTAAAAATGATTTTCATATGTTGGTACCTATAAAGATTTGGGAAGTAAATTATCTCCAAATGTCAGCGTAACAGTTTTTAAAAGAAAAAAGCTTGCATTATCCGGGCGGGAGCACTCAAGAGTCGACTGATTTATGCTTGTGCGCTTGCTTTTAAAACACAAAACAAGAAAAAAACAAAAAAACCAACGACATGTACATAAACACAGTTTTTACGAAAAGGGTATGTTGATACGCAGAAGGAATACAAAATCCATTGTTTATTTTCTTAGGTTTAAACAATGGTTATTTTATAAAGATGACGTCGTTTCCCTAATTGTCGTATTAAGCTCGTCAGCCATTGAACGCACAGAAATAATAATAATGTATTATCTATTTGTGGTGGCCAAATTTTGCTATTCAAAAGGCTTTTTAATGGCTGCATCGATCGACATGCGGTTTTCGCCAAATATTCTTTAAAATATTCTCCAGATCATGGCACCCTTCGTTTTTTCAGTTTTGAGACAGTTTTGCTGCAAAAAGCTAAACTTCTTTATTTCGCCGATCGCTTTTGTAGGCCGACGCTTCTGTCTCTGTAAATTTAGAAAATCCGCTAGGTTTGTTTATTTCAAGGCGTACTTCCGTTCAATATTATCGCGCATTGTCGCGCAATACTGAACACTATTTTAAGTGTGCGACCCATATAGATCTAGCCTCATGTTTTATTTTTTTTACTTGGAGCTAAATTCGACTGCGATCCTTTCATTTGATGCCCATCATCGCTTTTTGTGGACTTCTTTGTCAAATTCTTTTTCTTGCTACAGGAAACAACGTCAATAGATCTTAGATAAAAATCTAGATCTAGACCTAGATAGCGCCTGACCATGCCGAAAAGAAAACGAAGATCTGCATTTGGAACCCCTCGAGCTCGCAAAGGTCGAGGTGGTCTAGAACAACAACAAAATGATGGGGACTCTCCAGATCTAAATCTCCCAAAAGCATTCCTCTACATTGTCAATTCCTTTCAGTACGAGTGCTACATTGGGGAACTGACGACACAGTGTACACACTGCCTGGCCATACGATTTCCATATGAAATACAAGGTATGTGCTGTAGCAATGGCAAAGTTGATCTGCATCCATTTCCAAAACCACCTCCTGAACTGCAAATCCTTCTGTCTGGTGTGTCGACACTGTCCGTTCACTTTCTGGAGAAAATCAGGCTGTACAACAATTGCTTTCAGCTCACATCCATGGGCTATACCGATGCAACCCTCAATGGATGGAATCCACAGTTTCCCGTGCAGGGTCAAGTATATCATCGCATTGGCTCTCGCCTTCCTGACTCCCAAAATGAGCATTCATTTCTGTAAGTTTATTTCATGGAAAGTGATGCAGCCTCAGAGGGCAGAAACAGTCTTTTCCAAGTACTTGAGCCTGGGATCATTTCTGATCTTTAAGCCATGTTGCATTGCCATAATTCGTATGTTATAATCTGAAATGTGCATATGAATTTGCACGCTCACATTTCGAATAGTCTGTAGAAGTGTCATGCAAAGTTTCGCGGGCCTAGGTTAATTTGTCAATGAGCTAGAATTTTTTTTAACGCTGTCAGAGGAAAGCGAACAAGCTATAGACACTGCCTTTGTGATTTTGAAGACGTCGGTGTGTTCCTTTTTCAGTGCAGCAGCCCTTTCGTGGAATATTATTTTCTTAGTGCTTTTTGTGATGGTGTTAGGAGAAATCCGTATTTTATGATTGTGAAGGGCTAGACAGCAATACACTAAAGCAATGTAGATCAAGAAAGGAATTAATCAAGGCAGACTTAATCTAAAGCAATATAGAACTAGAAGCCAGGTATGACTGTGAAATGCTAGACAGTAAGGTACATGTAAATGTAAAATGCCTCTGCGGCGTAGACCAGTAGGAGCAGTGACGCCAAAGCGTCGACCCCGAGCAAAGCCGGGTGCTCAGTTGGTAATAATATAATAATAGATTGCATTTATATGCGCTCTATCCCCTACTTGTACAAGCTGTGAGCACTTTGCACCAATCACATAATCATTTACACAAGAAACAATATTTCACAGAAAACAAGAAAAACCAGTTCAACCATATAAGAAGAACTTCCACAACCATACATTAACAATACTACACGAAAGGACATAAATATTTTATATTGGATTCTTTACTCAACTGGAAGCCAATGCAGAGCTTTTAACATTTTTTATGCAGGATCTTTCTTCTTTTTCTTCAGCATTAGTCTTGCGGTGTTATTTTGGGCCACTTGCAGTTTCCTCATTCGTTCACACGACAGAAAAGAATTACAATAGTCAAGTTTTGACAAGACAAGAGAGACAGAGAGCTTGCAGGCAACATTGGTTGAAATATGGAGCCTTGTTGTACTAATCCTCCTGAGATCAAGGTACATACATCGGATAACATGATTTACTTGGTTGTTCATGAGCACATCTGAATTTAAGAAGTTACCTAGATTCTTGACCTTGTTGGAAAAGGATACTATGCTAGTATTTTCAATTTTTAACTGGCTTCTATTAATAATAATAATAATAATAATAATAATAG
>NW_004797506.1:426610-427911 GCF_000002075.1 Aplysia californica
GAGAGAGAGAGAGAGAGAGAGAGAGAGAGTGTTACGACCTTTGCTAATCAAAGAATGCCACAGCTTGCCGATATTTTCTGGAAAGGTTTTTGTAACAGCAAGCAGCTCGTTACACGCCCTAGACGATGGCTTCATGAAGACCGACACTCATACTTCGTCAAGAGGAGTCGCAGGGGAAGCCATTTAATCAGCTACTATTTGTCTTTGAGCGGTCTCTGACTCCAAGCGTTTGTTCATTACTGAGAGAAATGAGAGCCCAAACCCAATAAGCAGCCAAAATAATGTGTAAAAAGTATACGGAAGAGAAGACTCTGAGACAGTATGTGTGTATGGGTGTGCGTGTGCGTGTGTGAATGTATGTGTGTGTGTGTGTGTGTGTGTGTGTGTGTGTGTGTGTGTGTGTGTGTGTGTGTGTGTGTGTGTGTATCTTGGGGGGAGGGGGAGGCCCTCGCGAGTTGATCGTCGACAGAACAGGTGCGGACCCGATGTTGTGTACGGGGAGTCTGGTGTTGGTAGGTAAACAGAGTGGAGAGGAATGGCCAAGTGGGTAGATATGGAAAGTGTTACGGGAAAACAGAGAAGGAGCGAAGAGTGGGCAAGCGCTAGGCAAGGCGTTGCGGAAGAGTACGACTGATGTTTGTCCCAGATACAAGTTCCCCTGTTCTTTAGAAACAACACTTTAAAAAATTATTTATGAATTTTGTACATAGCAACAAGAACATATTTTTTTAAAAATTCAACATGACAGCCGTCGATCTCAAGGCACCTTTTCATCCGACGTAGCCAGCGGTCAAACGCAGTAACGCATGACCCTTAGTTCAGAGTCTTATCGCAGCATAATTTGATTCGAGCACAATTTCCTCTTCGTCTTCAAATCGCGGTCCCCTTAGTCCTTCTTTGATTTTGGGGAAGAAATGAAAGTCACATGGTGCAAAGTCTGGGGAATAGCAGAGGTATTCAAAGATTTCCCATTGCCAGGAGTCCAGGAGATTGGTGACCTTTCGAGCAGTGTGCATAGGCGCATTGTCATGATGAAAGACAACACCTTGTTTAAGCAGATCTGGTCGCTGTCTTCTGATTGTTGGTCTCGGCTTTGTTTGAAGAACCCAATATTATAATAAAAAGTGTTGTGCAATCGGGAATTGGGAAGTTCAAAATCACATCTTGATCGAAAATCATGAAAAGAGTCAAATTGCTTGCAATGAGCTTTCTGTGGTCATGGTGGTTGTGGGGTTGTCTTTTCTGAGAGAGCGAGAGAAAGCGAGAGAGAGAGATAGGGAGAGAGAGAGAGAGAGAGAGAG
>NW_004797506.1:428402-431842 GCF_000002075.1 Aplysia californica
GTGTGTGTGTGTGTGTGTGTGTGTGTGTGTGTGTGTGTGTGCGTGTGTGTGAAAAACGCCCAACTAATATATGCCACCGTCTCGATTATAAAGGTATATCTTGTGTTTTCTTATCTTATCTTATCTTATCTTATCTTATCTTATCGTATGGTATCTTATCTTATCCATGTTATCTTAAACAAGACGACCGAGAGAAACACGACTTGACCAGGACAAGCAACGAGAACGTGAGAAGAGAGACCTGGGTGCGTCGACGACACAGCAAGTATCATTTTTGGTACGGCGGTACAAGATTTTACATTGTGTATGGATAGACTTTGTTGTTTGAAGAATTTCAGAACACTCTACCTATAATTTGGCTGGGCGTGTTCTATTGTTGGCAAATTAACCGTTAGATATAGAATTAGAGGCCATGCGTCTTTCTTTTTTGTGTCCAAAGGGAGGCGTTTTGATGAAATAATGTTTTGTCTGTTTTCGTCCTGAGAAATTCAAGGCAAAGCAGAAAAGAAGAATAGCCCTAATGGAGATACGTTTTTAAAATCAAATTTCTCGGTCTTTCTATAGGGATGTTGTTGTCATCTCAGCCCGGATTGGCCCTGTCAGGCAAGGTCGGGAGCCCGTCTCCTAATGATCTAAATTGTATCGATGGCGGCGTACAAAACACATACATGAACAATTTAATTCAATGAAAACAGTGAGCTCTTGTAACGCGAAATTTATGCGAATGCACTGTTAGCTCAGTTGGTATCATGCTAGCAGATGGGCGGATGGCCACTGGTGCAAATCCTTAAAGGGACAAATCCTTAGTTAACATTACCAGTGTTGAAAGGGGCGATAAATCTATACAATGACCAATGAAGGTGGATTAATGCTCTTGTCACATATATGAGGAAGGCTGCATCACTCTGGTAGCAACAAGTCAACAGGTGAGGAAAGGGCAAGGGGATGGGGTGGGCTCTGTTGTGTTCTGCTTCTTCTACTTCTGTTCAGTGTTACAGGTTGTTCTCATATGATACAGGTGAATTGCCACAGTTTCTGTGCTCATACGAAGCCTATCAATAGTTGGAGAAATCGGAAAGTAGTCAAGAGGGTAGAGAGAGAGAGAGAGAGAGAGAGAGAGAGAGAGAGAGAGAGAGAGAGAGAGAGAGAGAGAGAGAGAGAGAGGAGACTGTGAGAGAGACGGGGAGCTTAAGAGAGGTACACGTAGATAGAGACAAGGAGAGAATGATTATGCTGTTTTTTAATAGTTTTTTGTGTATCTGTTTATGTGGGTGTTTGAGAGCTCGCGCAAGTGTATGTGTGTGTGTGTGTGTGGGGGGGGGTGTATGTGTGTCTGTGTGTTTGTGTGTATGTGTGTGTGTGTATCTTGGGGGGAGGGGGAGGGACAGAGTTAGAGATTTCCTGTAAATTAAAGTCTTTGAGTATAGCATGATCTACAGACTTCAACATAAGTTAAGGACCACTTGCAAACACTCTGAGTTGTGTTCTTGGGTCGACCTGCACGTGGGCGTTCTTGGACTGATCCAGTGGCTTGATGGCGGTGCCTCAGGAGGACAATGACTGAGTGTGACGCTGAAAGCCTTCTTGCAATTTCTCGGGCCCCAGCTCCATCCTGCAGCCATCAGAGTCTCTCAGCTTTCCTCTTGGTGGCATGTTGATGCGATGATACTGTATTTTGAGCAAACGGTTGCCCCCAAAGTGAACACAGTTCGAGACCATACGTCTGTTTATGACGTGCAACAGAAATTTTAACTGAGGAATGTCCGTGGTGTCACACACAAGTCGATATAAAACAGCAAATCTGGCTAAAATTCCCCGAGGATTTCCGTGCTGCACGTGGTGGTTTTGCTCTTTTAGGATGCTTTGCAGTACGCATTGGTAACCCATTAACACTTTTAGAGAAAACAAATTTGAAACATTCTTTGCTGTACTTTTTTCCGGACTTTTTAAAAATCAGGGCTGTCAGTTAAGGTGGTCCTTAATTTATGTTGAAGTCTGTATTACTATTTCTGGAAGGATTTCGTTTCTGACGACATATATAGCACCACGGCAAATAATGCAGAGCAAAACTGTTTGATGGTTTGAAAAGGCTAAACAAATTGAGACATTAAACTGCTCACCAAATGTTAACGTTCTTGTTTCCACGAAACAGGTCCGGGAAATCGCTCTAAAATTAAGCAAGTTTCACATGTGCGCACATTAAAAACACACTTGTACTCAGGAGTTGGCAGTTAGCAAGGTTTAGAGCCAGCTGAAAAACATTTAGGTTCCCTACAAATTTTAACGGCTTAAATATTTTTATTGAAAATATTAGCAAGCTCTCTTCTTATAGTTAATACTCTACAATGATATATTCCTCTTTTCCCCAGTAAGATCACTACAAGAGCGTACAATGAGCAGATAAAAATAAGTGGAGAATTAAAACAGAAAAAGGTGGCTATTGAAAATGAAAAAGTACTCCGAGATGAGCTCGACAAAGGGGCGTCACACGAAAGGCAGTTACATAATAAAGAACAAAAACGTTGTTTGGCATAAGAACAGACAACTTGGACGAAAGCACTACCCAAGACATAACAGCCGTTATAATGGAGCCAGTACCAGAACCAACTACAGCGGAAAAAATAGATTTATACAACAACTCTTTTACCTTAATCTAAATAAAAATTTAAAAATCAAGTGAGTTTTTAATCGAAGCAAAGCAATTAGATACAACGTGCAGAAGTCACAAAAAATATTTAGCCAGTTTCTTCGGTGTTTTCATGATTGTTCTAGAAACCGGGGTGTCCAGTCGACGTCTTTACTGTAACGCCTAGGTTCTTTGCCATGCCAACAAGGGACGTCAGTTGGATTCCTTTATGAATAAGATATTGCACTCCACATGTTTTGTCTTAGTGTTTGAATCTATTCCTCACATGTTGGTTTCTTCCTGACAGGCAAGGTCGGAACAGCCTGCATCTTAAATTATAACAGTGGCGACTAGGGTGCTCAAACACTTAAAACAGTTAATGTTTCAGACGCCAGT
Source organism: Aplysia californica (assembly GCF_000002075.1). NCBI lineage: Eukaryota > Metazoa > Mollusca > Gastropoda > Aplysiida > Aplysiidae > Aplysia > Aplysia californica. The sequence goes on from NW_004797506.1 coordinate 431,425, forward strand.
TAGAAGTACACAATGGTAGTCACCTGGTGCTAGCATTAAGAAAATACGACTAGACAGTCAAACTAAGGACGTGTTGGTCAGAGCGTATTGTCGATTATTCGCAGAGTGTAAGTAGTAGTCGAATTAAAAAGACAATCACCCTCTTGATAACATATTACGGACAACGGTTCCAGAACGCTAGCTGTATAAACGCTGAATAACATCTAAATAGAGCACAAAACACTTGATCACTCTTGGGTGCTCACGTGTTTTCATGAAATAACCACAGCAGCGAGAGACACTATGGGGAGATACTATTTTTTTCCGAACAAGTGGGGAACAATATAGGCATACAAGAGCTCTATCATGTTTAGAAATTATCAACAGTATGTGCCAGAGATTAAAACTATTCTAGTTTCTCATTGCTCACCCCCCCCCC
>NW_004797506.1:432664-434066 GCF_000002075.1 Aplysia californica
CACACACACAAACACACACTCACACACACAAACACACACATGCACACACACAAACACACACATACTCACACACAAATCAACACATACACTCACACGCACGCATACACAAATACCCACAAATTAAACGTATATAGCAGTTTGAAGTGCACCCCTTTCCCCTCCCAATCCCTGGACCTGGCCTCATTTCTGAAACGCCCCCACATCCCTGGGCTTGCTTTCAGCCACACTGAAATTAATCTTCTCACTACTGGGGCCAGCTCCGCGGGTAAGGATGTGAAACAAAGCAGCTTATGACATAATCCCCATAACGTGGGAAAAACACGCATAGACATCTTTGTTAGGCAGGGTTGCAAGTTTGGCAAATTTCTTGCCAAAAGTCAGAACTTGGCTTTTTTGAGGTCGTTTGGCAGGAAGAAAGCCGCATGGCGGTTTCGCAGTTTTTGACAGTGTTCATAACTTCTGCTTTATTCTTCTTATCAACTGCCGTAAAATACAAATCCCTAAACATGTATAAGTGTTGGTGGCGCCAGCGTATGATCGACAAAAGTTGCATTCTCTATCAGGTAATATACAAAAATTTAGTCCACGACGAAGTTTGACAGTTCTATGTACGTTTTGACAGTTTTTCCCCATCAATATACATGTAGCTGGAAGCCTCAAATGATATGGGAACCTTGACGTTCAGATGTACATGTTGTACTTTGCTTTTGTATTTTGACCCTGCCACCTTCCCTTTCTTCTTTATTAAACTCTTCTAAACTTCGTTTAAAAGACACGTGCCAAATCTCATACAAGTATAGCTAGCGCTGATATATCATGACATCACCACGTCTATCTGTGTGCTTGTGGATTCTATGGCTTCACAAGATAATAATTCAACCCTCTTTGGTTTCAGTAAGTGTTTTACTACACTTATAACAAACTATTTTAGGTTATACAGTAGAACTCGGATTCAACGAACTCGGATTCAACGAAAGGAGATGAATTCCCTGTTCTTTTTTCTATTAAAATCAATAAAAGTAATTCGATTTCAAAGAACATTCAAATGAGCAGGCTCGGATTCAACGAAGTCGCTTGCACAGTGAACAGCCCCGCACACATGGCCTTGCTTACTTTTCTCCCTCAACAAACTATATTTATTCCTGGGAACTATTATGGCATCTGTATTGTGAACCATTATTTGCTTTGCCTATTGTTTATGTCCTATGTGACCAATCAGCGCCTTCTTTCATACCAACACACTTGTTGTTGGCTCGCACACGTGTCTTAGCGTGTGTCAGGGTCGGGCGGCGACAAGAACACGTATGATGTGTGACTGTATGTGAGTGTTTGTGTGTGTATATGTGTATGTGTATACGTGTGCATGTGGGTGTGTGTGTGTGTGTTTGTGTGTGTGTGCGTG
>NW_004797506.1:434300-436142 GCF_000002075.1 Aplysia californica
CCCCCCGGCTAACTATTACAGTGATTGGCTAGTCTTAACATAGATTTCCGTGATGAATTGTGCGCTGGTCTACTGTGAGCTAGGCTATACACGCCAACACAAATTGTTTGGTAAACAATTCGTCATAGACGATAGATGACACATCACACAGGAGTGCGTTTAAACTAATCGGACCATTAGCACAGCGTGTGCTTGGTAGAGTTCAGAATATTTTCCTAGAAATTTCCAGCCTTTCTTTGGTATGGTATAAAAAAAAATGAAAATGCCTCACAGTTGAAACTAAAATGCTTTTGACTGAGGAAGTCGAATACATTATACAATAGGCCTACTTACTAGGTGCTTGTAATTAGAAGTATTACTAGAGAGTAACATACATGCACTTAGAAAAGAAAGAGGAGAGGTTTTCGATATACCGTGCATTCGGATGTAATTCCAGTTCACAATGGAGCGCAACATTAGACTAAATTTGGAACCAAAACAAGGGCAAGGGACAAAGGTACTGTGTACACTCGACTCGACCCTACAGCGAGAGTGGTGTTTTGCCCTTCATTTAGACGCCCTAGGAGCTCTCGCTTGGCAGGGAAGTTTCTATAGAGAGCAAAGAGCGGCGGCTATGACAGGCCATAGTCTAGGATATTATAACTCAAATGGAAGGACCGGAGAACAGCGACTGTCTTAAGGGAATACCTTGTCTTGATGGTATTAATCATGTTATCAATACTTAATGTTTTTGTCGCGTTTTTGCATCTTTCTGATTAAGTTAGAATGGCGAACGAAAATAGGCTTGAGATCGTACAGATAGCATTTGAAAACAGATTCTCCTTAAAAATTCTTCATCTCAGCTCCTTATTATGATTGTAGGCAATGAGCAGGTTATGTGTTTCTTGCTCCTTTGCCAAGATACATCGACGAGGTATCCCGACACTTTTTGTTGCTGGCGTCATCTTTAGCTTGTTCTATTTCTGCTCCAGGTGCCGTAGGGCGGGGGTAATCTTTATAATATTTTTGTGTGTAAAAATCTTATGTTTGAAATTAGCCCCCCAAAACACTGAAAAAATCAACGTAATGGTGATTGAACAGAGCTCTGGCTATAGAAAATCGAGGTGAAATACACATCGCCTCGTCTAACTGTATTCGATTACACGGGACAATGACGCCAAAATCGCTCGTCTATTCACGTCTATGGTTACTACCGTTTTTCCTAAAAACAATTCTTAACTTTTAAGTGCATCAATTTACTGCTCTAAAGGGAGTGTTTTCTAATTCTCGAGAACAGCTGTAAGCGATATAGTTGCGCCTCGATTTCGGGGTTCCCCCGTTGCAAAGCTACGGTTGTCACATGTGATTTCTTCGTCTCAGATGAATAGCTCTTGTTAAATTGGCAACGAACTTGCATTTACTGAGAAACACTCTGTTCATTCCAATTACAGTCGAAGCTGCTCTTACGGCCACATGTATTAAGTCAATTACCTGTACAAACGACCACTTTCAATCTGCCCCTTGCATTTTGTACATCATAATGACATTGTGTAAAACGTCCACCTGTCTAAGACAAACGATTTTTTCCTCAACAATTGTGGCCGTCTTTGACAATTTCCACTTCATTTATTACAGTAGTACTCTTCCCAGGCTGTGTGCGTCATGTGTACGCTATCAAGCTGTCAAGGAAGTAGTGACTTGTTTCGTCGTGGATTGTTTTCAGGACTGGAGGAGGAGGTGGTGGCGGAGGATTATGAAAAAGTAGAAGAGGAAGGCGAGGAGGAAGAGAGCGATGAGGAAGAGGAGAGTAGTAGTAGTAGTAGTAGTAGTAGTAGTAGTAGTAGCAGCAGCAGCAGCAGTAGC
>NW_004797506.1:436847-438760 GCF_000002075.1 Aplysia californica
CTCTCTCTCTCTCTCTCTCTCTCTCTCTCTCTCTCTCTCTCTCTCTCTCTCACACACACTTTTGTTTGTCTTTATGCCTGTCTGTCTGTCTGTCTATCTGTCTGTCTGTCTGATTGTTTCTCTCATTGTCTGTTCTGTGCTTCTCATGCTTTCTGTTTTTTCATGCTATCACCGTTTGCCATAACGTATTCAAGAAGTGCTCGTTTCGATTTGAAGATGTCGGATTGAAGAACAGCCCACTCAGTTGGACGTAAACAACAAGTATGCTCAATTTGGTCAAACTCTGTAGGTTAAAATCAAGATACGAAGGACGACCAACGACCAGGGAAAAGTCATAAAATTCAACAATTTTAAAATCGCCTTTCTTCATTCACTCCTAAACTCGCCTTTTCAGCATCATGAGATAAAGCATTGTTTGTTAATAGTTTAGGGTGCAATAGACCCAGTTGCCTGGATAACAACCTATTATGTGATGGTCGTTTTCAGAGTTGTCTCAAATAAAAAAAAGTCAAAATCTAAAAAACTTCGACGAATTATCGTTTATCTCACGGGGCGAATGAAAGGGGATAGATCTAAGACTTTTACAAAGTTTTCATCGCAAGTGAATCGTTAAAAAAAAAAAAAAAAAGATTTCCAGAAGAATTCGTCTTGGAATTACTCTTTTGCGAGTGACCCGACTGCATTAAAGATGATTTATTTTGTAACTAAGAACTAAGATCGGGCGTTGCGGGTTTGGGGAATCCTCAGAGAAGACAAACTGATACTTTCGAATAGCTATTTTTAGGTTACTTTTTCCACAAATACCCCCCCGTGTCACTTTCCCAAGCGTCTGTTTCTGTCTAGACATCTTTCTCATTTCTCCCCACCCCCCTCTCTCTCTCCCATCTCCTCCAATCTTCATGTGTCTATGATATCTGGAACTTCGGTTGTGATAAAGGTATGAAGGCATGTTTGAGGTCAGATGATTGATTGCTTGTTTATTGAGATAACATCAGATGTCAAGGCCAGCTACCATGGGTCTAGAGTAACGACACGGAAATGTAAATAGACGTCTGAAGCTCGTGTCTGAGAACCAGACTACTATTGACTAACGAAGAGAAGGAGATTGGATTGACTTTGCACACAAAAGTTAGACTTTTGCAATGCAGTGTAGGCTAATTAAGTGATGAAAAGTAAAACTTAATGTCTCTCACTTACAGAAAGACGAGGAAAGACATTTAATCTTTCCAAACAACCCCAGACCACACTATTAACAAAGAAGCAATACGCTTGAACGAATGTTAAATCCCCAATTAAAATGGTTGGAATCGTAACGGCGCAGGTACATGTGCGCGCAAGATCCACACGAACTGGACGGTTTCTGTTCTACCGCTTTGACCCAAAAAGGTCCTAGCGTAGTTGATGTAGCGGTTAAACGCTTCGTTATTGAACTCAGAAGACTTGCGTTCGATTCCCGTTTGGGGAGAATTTTTATCGAGTGTCTGTCTTCTGTTGGAACGGTATGTATCGGGTTGGGTTTGATATAATATGCAAAATCGAAGCCCGTCTCCAAAATGACCAATTTTGTGTCGACGGGAAAAAGCACTTCCAAAACAAGAGGGTGCTTTGCAAGGCTTACAACGGTCACATCGGATGTCGGTCTTGGATTGCGAAACATTCAAGGTCAAATAGGTTTATGGGCATGTTCGTCAGGGAACGGCTGTCAGCTAAATCTGTATGTAATGAAAATTAAATGAAATCTTTATCCATGCATAGCCAAGAAGCTTACAGTAAGCAATAATTGGGACAAAAATAACTTGGGGATTCTCTCCAGCTCTATCACCCTCAATTCCAGTAGCGGCTCGTGGTTTATAGAACTGACCGGCCGTCATTCACGTCGACTATTCCTTTCCTTCACAACACACACACACACA
>NW_004797506.1:439717-452627 GCF_000002075.1 Aplysia californica
TGCTGATAAAATAATACATGTGTCTGTGCTGCTCAAGACAGTCTCAATCTTAATTTTGTAAGCTACAAAGAGGCCAATTTGGCAATTTAAGGGATGCCTATATTCCTTCTCAGGAGTGTCGATGGATTTGTCCATGGGACTGACGTCATCGCTAGGCCAAAGACCGCCGTGTGTTTGGCCTACGAAGTTCCGGAAGTGACGACTTGATGGGAGGGGAGACAATTTAAAGTTACGAGCCGGCGCGATAACAAACGTGAAGGAATGAGGCTCTGTCGCGACAAACAAACAGAAGTGAATCCTACTTCTCTATTTGAGCACCTTCAAATCGGCAAGGTGCTTTTTGAATGTTGATACATGTTTGTTTGGATTTACTTAATACTGAATGAAAATCATCATCAGCAAAAAATCTCCTGTCAACAGTCCAGCTGAAAAAAATCTGACCGGCACCGCCGGTCTTGCCCAGTTAACAAACCGCCCCTGCTCAATTCCCTCAAGGCAACAATTTTTGCTATGAAGGCTAACTGTTTTCGCCCAGAAAAGCTAGAAATTTAACCTTCGACGAATCCTTCAAGGGGGCATAACTAAAACATCCTTGAAGCGATTCGGTAATCCCAGGACGTGTACATTCATGAGCAAAAATTAACCATACACTACAAGAAGATTCATTCAATAAGAATACACCCTCGACACCTCAAGCGCAGGTTTATAAAGGTATAGTCGATGATTTAAAAAAGAACGTTTTTTTCAGATTTTCAAAGAAGAGTTCTTTTTCAATAATCTTTGGTCTCTATCTATGCCTACAAGATATTGATTTTTCCCAATAATATAATTAAATGTGTTGCTCAAGCAGTATCAAAAAGTATAGATGTCGCTACGGTTTTTTAATCGAAAATTTCCCTAGTTTTCTCAAACAGAAGAGTGGTCCACCTTTCATTATACCTGGATACCTGGCTCGAAGGTTGACGTGCAATGGCCATTGCCTACGGTCGCTAGCTGCTGCAGAAAATGATCTATATTGTGCCAATGGGGGTGTAAAAACATCTGCATAAAATAATCGATAACAACAAAGGTCTACGCGCATCACTGTGAACCCACAAGGCGACAAACACAGTTAAACACACTGTCGCTGCTGGGGTCACGGAAAATACACAAAGGCAAAACAAAGGTACGATGGACCTTCCTGCGGAAATGCTGACGGGTCACTGAGGAACGTCATAGACTTTTCACACCTTGGAAGGTGTGAAAAACGTCAGAGCTACTCCGGAAACGTCCATTTGGTAACATTTACATACTGTTAGCAGAAGCATAAAAGGAGAGAGAGAGAGAGAGAGAGAGAGAGAGAGAGAGAGAGAGAGAGAGAGAGAGAGAGAGAGAGAGAGAGAGAGAGAGAGAGAGAGAGAGAGGGGAGTGGAAGAGGGGGGGGGGGAGGGGGAAGATAACAGATAAATAGATAGATAGATAGATAGATAGATAGATAGATAGATAGATAGATAGATAGATAGATAGATAGATAGATAGATATAGATAGATAGATAGATAGATAGATAGATAGATAGATAGATAGATAGATATAGATAGATAGATAGATTGATAGATAGATAGATAGATGTGATGACCAGAAAATGTTCGTTAATAAAACAACGCTGATAAAACCGTTATGAATAAGGGCACAAACACCAACGTTTGCCAAAACGTGGAGCATCACTCCGGATTCATTATGATGAAATTACTATAAATATATCGATCCCAAACAAAATTACACGTACGTTCAAAATGCCTCTCCTTTCGAGTAAGACACATTCTGACACACTTGGTGAAATTGGGAATCACTCGTTGACACTGCCTGGGGGAAATCTCCCTTGTGCCTTCCGTGATGGTTCCTCTCAAGTCCTGAATACTCTCGAAGGTTTTCTCACACACTTTGCCACCCCCCCCCCCCAAGATGAAAGTCCAGTGGACCCAGGTCCGAACTGTTTTGGGTCCAGTTGTGGTCAATGCCCTGACTGACTGGTTACCAAAAAGGTTGCTGGTCCAGAGCAGAGCAACCCTGTAGACAGAGGACACCAGGTGCAACTCTATCTTGCTGAAAGTGGTGGTTCTGTCTCTCTTCATCTTCCTCTACAAATACTTTCGAGCTTCTCTAGAAATTTGGTAGGATGATGATATATCGGTCAGGTGATGACATGCTGATGTTAAACGAGAGAAAAAAGCCCCGATGATACCCTGGTAGCTGCCCTCATCATAACCTTTGATCATGCAGGTCTTTCTCGCAAAATTCACCGGGCTTCGCTAATCCCTAGTAAACATACTTTTTGTTATTTCCGTAGCCGTTGGGGTAGAAATAGGCATGGTCAGAGAACCAGAGCCATTGGATAAAAGTTTTATCATAATGAAGCTGGTCGAGGGGCCAACGACACATACCCATCCTAGCAACTACGTTTGCTTCAGAGAGTCGTCGGTGACCTTGGATTTTGCAGTTTTCAACCTCAAATCAATCTTCAATATTAAAATGAGTGTCAAATTAATATTCTCTACTAATCCCAGCCTCAAGAATACGACACGATTTAGGTCTCTGTGGTGCATCGATCACCGAATCACTGACTACCCTTACCTTTACAGGAATACTTTGTTTCAGAGGCTACCCATTGTCTGTTACTCGGCACTAGGAATTGAGTTCTTATTTTCTATGAATCCAAACCTTTCTAATCTTGCAGCCCATTTCAAAGTGAACCTTTCACTTCAAACTACATGGTTGTTTTCAGGTGCAAATAATGCACAGATCGATCTTGGAGATATTATTTGGTGATAGATTCTACATCTTCATGGCAAAACTCATGCTGTTCAGGGTTGCAACAGTCAGGAAAATAAAACAAACTATAATCCGAATGCATGTTCTAGCTTTCTGTTTAGTAATTTTGGTATCAATAGAGTCATAAACAAAGAGGTTATTAACATTTCTTTTTTTTCTTTTTAGAACTTTTTTCTGGTCAGCAGTAAATAAAAGAGAGAGAGAGAGTGAGTGAGTGAGTGAGAGAGAGAGAGAGAGAGAGAGAGAGAGAGAGAGAGAGAGAGAGAGAGAGAAAGATATATTGGAGGGCGATAAAATTATCTTCCTGCTAGAACAGGACCTTTGAATGGAAAGTCCTTCTTCGATTGGACGGAGCCAAGAACCTGGGGACCCTTGAAAACTCCCCGAACAACCCCAGTTGTAGAACGCCCCATTGCGAATTTGAACAAGGGTCATTCGCACTTTAGCTCCGTACGATACCACCCGCGATCACGGCACGCCAATAGGGACTCATCGTTGACGCCCACATGTTCGAAAGGAAAAAGAAACAGAAAAGCTATTCTTCGTACCTGAAAACTTTCCGAGGGGTGTAGAAAAGCTAGGTGTTAGACCAGGTACAAGGTTCCATCAATTAGTTATGTGTTATGATGTTGGGCAACGGTGGGAGCTACTCTCAGATTCCATAAATGTTGTTTGTTCTTTTGAGTAAAAAGAAGCACATCGACACAATAACCGTCATTTAATTCATGGAAAGAGCAACACAGACAACTCATACAGAAGGAAGAAAGAGAAGACGCATGCCCTATACTCCAACAACTTGCACCTTTTTTAAAAATACATTTTTACGGCGCTCGCAACTGCATAAGGTCATATGAGCGCGCGGGACACATTAAATATTTTCAGTTTGGTAGGAATTAATTTTTATTATTACCCGGGTGGTGGCTGAAGCCTGCTCTAATCGATTTTGGACCACCCAGGTCTTTAACATGCGCAACTTGCACACGGGACCTCCAAGATTTTATGCCCTAATTCGAGGAGGCTAGGAGTTATATCTTACTTACCATAAAATCATGGGCGTGATTGAAAGGCAACAGTAAAGAGGAGACAAGGAGAAGAAGAAAAAAGGGTCAGGCGCCCAGAGAAGGGCAAGGTTTGAGTGGAGACAAAAGCAGACTGCAGAACATAGTTAGAGAGCAGGAAAGGAGATGAAAGGAGAATAATTTAGAGAAAATGTTTTTCCCGTCTCTGTCAGTTTTTGAACCTGTGACTTATTGAATAAGAGGCAAACACCGTAACCCCTAGACCACGAGAACCCCCTACTTGCACTCTAAAATCTCAGAACGCAGAAAAAATAAAATCCTTTGTGGAACTCCCCCCCCCCTCCCTATTCCCCCACGCAACCACACACTCGGTCTTTTCATACATTAATAATGAGCAAGCACTCTTGGGCACGGTGTGCGTAATCTGCCCATAGCTCTGTGTGACCCCCCCCCCCCCCCTTCCACGACCCTGAGCTATAAATGATGAGATTGACTTGAGTTCTTATTCAAAAATTAGTTACAAGGCGAAAAGCAATAACAGGTATGAACGATATGCGCACAAACAAATACTACGGCTTTTTTTAAATAGTGGGATCTTGTCTGGGATAGTCAGGATTCCCTCGCAGAAAAAGAAGGGGGACAAGGGTTGGGGGGAGGGGAGGGTGTTGTTGCTGATATGGTTAATATTTAGGCTGTACATTTCATAACCAGGATACTATTTTGTTTTTTAACAAAATGCTGCGCAAAATTAGAAATTTTATTTTGTTAAATTGTCAACCAACAATATTTCAAATTACCTATTATCCAAAAGTGTGTCCTTAATGAAACATAACTCAGGGCTTTCAATATTACTTCTCCCTTGAACGGTTGTGGACCACATATTGCCTTGATCGGTTTCATTTGCATATTATTCTTTTTTACATTTCTCTAAAGCACATCCCGGATTTTCCTACGGGAAAACGAAGCAGCCTCTCCCTATGCCGTAACTGATATTTTGGGTGAGGCCCGCACGGTGGACAGAGGGGAAACCTGTTCGCAGCTTCAAGTCACACGTACGTGATGACGTCACCTGTGGAAAGCCAATACTCGTCTCGTGCCTCTGTCTGTACTTACTTGATAACCACGAGGTACGCTCGGACGTGAAATCCCTCTTTACAGGGCGCTCATTGAGTGGAAGAAGTCAGTGTGCGAGTTCATCGCCCCTGTCAACATTACATGTATTAGGTTATTCAAGAGACGGGACCTCCGAATTCAACGTACGTCTCCGATAGGACCAAGTCAAATAAGTTGAGAGTCTTTAAAACTCCACCTGAGTTCAAGAACACCCAGTCTGCGATTCGAACTAGAACCGCTCCGTTGTCTAGCACGATACTAACGGAGCGCCCTTGTTGAGTGATGTATTATAACTTTGTCAATGCCTTTAATTTGGTAAAAATTAAATATTTAAGCCTCTTCGACCAATTTCAGATCTTTTTGAGGCGGGTTGCTTCGACACTGCCTCACATGGCCAAACGGGATGAAAGGGATACAGTATCTCCGCAGATTGATATAGATAAATGACTTGGAAATCGAACTCACCTTTTCTGTTTACAAAGGCGAAAAGCTTAACCGTCACACCATAGACGTCGGTGTTCACACCTTGCACCGGAAGAATGATACAATGTACCTTGTGCTGGTTTTATTGTTGCGGTGCGGAAAAGGTTAAAGGGGACTGTTACGTACTTTATTTCCGTTAACATTGAAGAAGGCATTGTACAACGCCAGGTACTAGAAAGATACAAATCCGCAGTTGAAGCTGATAATAGCAGGCACTGCACTCACACTCTATCGTAATGCAATTATCACTGGGTCTGTCCAACACTGGTACTTGCTATAGCTCTTAAGTTGTGGCGTATTGAAGGTAGATCTATTTCTGACAAAGACGTTCAATACCGCTTTAGGCGGCAGCTGTGACGTCACCACACACACACACAGCATGGCAAGCGTAGATAACTGTGACTGAACAGATATCTAAATTAACTGACTCATGAGATTGAAAATGTAAACAAAGCGGTTTTCTCCCCTCTGCCATCGCGAAACACATGTCCCATATATATATACACATTTTCTCACGTAATGTTCTGAAGGAAAGCAAGACCTTAATGCCTCTTCATCGTGAACCCCGAGAACATTTTTTCTTTACCTCTTAAAGAAAGCATAGGCTAAATACGGACAAACATTCCCCCAAAACATTTATTGACTTAGATTTATGTTCATTTGATAATGATAATAATATTAATAATAATAATAATAATAATAATAATAATAATAATAATAATAATAATAATAATAATAATAATAAATAGCATTTGTATAGCGCATATCCCCGCTCAACAGCAGGCTATATGCGCTTTACACTATATTATTACCCCAGCAGACCATAGAACACTCCGAAACATTCTCATCTTCCCGGGAAGCATACAGTGCAAGCAGCTGATTAAGCGCTCAAACACTAACCATTTCAGAGGCATGTGCATTGGTGCTGAGATGTCAGATTCAGGAACTTAGTACGACGATAAGTCAAATTTATTAACAACCAAAAGAAGGGGGGGAAAAGGGGGGGGGGGGTGGTGTCTATGACTGTTTTCATATTTCACTATTGTCTCGATCTTTGTTTGACCTCATTTCTCCCATTGCCACATACATGTAATACGCTCAGCTGATATCTGGACAGAAAACCGGCGTCTTTCCGTATTAGGCCTTGATGTATATATATACAGGTCCTTTTATAGTTTAAGATCAGTTACTTTATTTCGTGTAATTAATAAGTCCACCATTAGAGAAAACTTACAAATAATCTTGATCAAGATCTCTAAACAAGTTTTAATCTGTTTAGCTGTTCTAAATACTTATGCTAATGTGAGTGATAGCTGAAATTACTCTCCTTTCCACGCCGGTTTGCACACCTATGCGCAACATAAGAATGCAGTGCATCATCGCTATTGCTAAACAAAACTACGACTGGCGTTCTTGCCCTCAACGGAATATCTGGCACGCTTGTTGTCCCTTCTGGGGACTCTAGTACTATTATTATATATTGCTATACAAATCTCATAGATTTCTGACAAACATTCCATACGAAAGCACAAATGCAAAGCAACAACTTTAAGATTAGAAGAGGTCAACATTGAGAAAAGCTATCGAATCAGTACGTGCTTCAACCGACCGTATTCCAATTGACCTCGATCATTGTTTGGTCAATGAAAAAATCCCCCCACACACAGAGAGAGAGAGTGAGAGAGAGAGAAAGAGAGAGAAAAAGAGAAAGAGAGAGAGAGAGAGAGAGAGATGGGGAGAGATTGAGAGGGGGGATGGGGTATGGTGAAGGCAGGCAACGAGACATCGTTACTGCCGAGTCTCTGTTAAAGTCAGCTACCCCCTCACGAAGTATGAGTTGATATTTAGAAATTTGATCATGGAAATTCAATTTAGAAGGACTTCGCTCTCTCCAATGACATTCCTTTCGAAGAGCTTTTAGAAATAATAAGGTGAACATCTCGCGTTTGTAATGCTGACCATACTGTGGTAATGTGATCATATTTTTTTAAAAGGAGGCTATAATACGATAGCCAAAAGTCTATTTTCGAGTTGTCTCGTAAACAGCGTCTTAAGTCCCGCAGAGCTCACTTCTCCAATCTTTTATAATGTAAGTGTTTCCTACTCCCCCCATCGACACAATCTAGATAATTTGGGAGGCGGGCTTCCAACACTGCTAGTCAGGGTCAATGCAGGCTGAAAGGGATTCAACATCCCAGCAAAAATGACCGAGATACTCGATTTAAAAAAATACTCCTCACTCGAATCGGGAATCGAACATGGGTCTCCTGTGTGCGGTAGCAAAGCACCTAACCGCTATCCCACAGACTCTGGTCTCCAGTCTGCTCAACAGAGACGGGAAAACTAAATATAAAAAAGACCCCCTTTGTCCGTTGTTTGATGGGAAACAGTATTGAAACTGCTCAACACTCGTTATGTGAAAGGCGTCACTTAAGGATTTTCGGCTGCGCTTTCGCATGCGATTTTCAGTTATTTCAAGTGAATCGTGGTCTCTGTCCGTTGTAATAGGTAAGTCTGAAAGAGTCTATCATCTATGCAACACTGATGTAAAAATGTTCGGCTGGTTTGGTTTTTAATTAAGTGTAGCTGAAACAACTAGAAGCGCATCGACACAATTAAGGTCATTTAGAGCGGAGGGAAATCAATATAGACCTAGGTAGAAACAACATAGGGAAAGAGAAAAAAGTAGGACCAGTCAATGAGGCCCTCATTCACCCATTCAGCTGTTTTGTTTCTTTGTTAGTTTTATTGTTTGTTGTTGTTGTTGCTTCTGCTGCTGCCGCTGGGTTTGTTGTTGTTGTTTCTTTGCTATTGTTGTTGGTGCTGTTGTTGTTGATTCTTGAGGAGCAGGGCAGAGACAGTAGAACGCACACAGCAGATACATCCCCCCTTCCCCTTTCCTTTACTAAAAAACAAAAACAAAACAAAACAAAACAAACTAACAAACAAACTCACCCCCCCCAAAAAAAAGTAAGAAAAACGTTAAAAAGTACCCATGTTCAAAGATCAATAAAGAATCCAAGCTGAAAAGAATTTAGCGCTCATTTCATATTACAACCTTAGCGTGCTGAGCCCAGAGCCTCCACTTTGGCGCAAGTCTATTCTAAAGTAGTTCAGTTCAAGAAAGTCGTATGCCATATTTGTCAAAAATCGACTTTTTACGTTCTTTCCGTGACAGCAGTTCTTTCTCTGTCAGTCTCATATCTTTTCGATGTGAGGATAGGACTGCCGTATTTACCTTCAGTTCCTCATGTCAAAAAGATATTGTGACGGAGAAAGATCTTCGGCCTCAGGAAAGCAAAAAAACAAAAAAACAACAAAAACAAATAAACACAAAAAAACAGTCGATTTAAGGGGAGAAAAATTGGTAAACAGGTTTTTTGAAATAAACCGTAGAAAGATAAAGAACACGAAGAGACTTAACACAAAACAGTACGGTATAGTTAGTGGCACCGTTAACCTCTGAGCGCACACAAAGCCGTCCGTCTACCTTGCACACCTAACAGACACGCTGAAACATTCACAGAGGGACCAAACATTCAACAATTTGTCTAGGAATAAAGAAAAGCATAAAACAGCTAGACTGACAGATTGTCATGTAGAAGGGGAAAAAACCCAACAAAACAAGCGAAAACTATGTCGTGAATGCACAATGGTTATTCTGCAAAGATTAAACCAAACTTTACAAAGGGTCAGTCAGACTGATCTTAGGCCGTTTTTTTGCCAACTTGTGCGATATAATCAATTCGAAGGCGAGTTAGTTATGATGCTGGACGGTGGGGATCACCATATTAGTGAATGGTTTTTATGTAAGGCTCCGCATGGAAATACATGTCACATGTGGGTAGATGGTAAAAATTGTTTTAGCCTCTTAAAGATGAAAAAAAAAGTGGGCGCTGGCTATAACAAAAAGGTTGACAAGCACTGGTCTAGAACAAGGCTCATTTCACAACAAATACTTAAAATAAATGCACCAAATGTCCGAGAACAGTTTGTATAATGTTGATTTCATAAAGTTAATATGGAAATCATTTTGTTAACTCAAAAAGCTAAAGAGAAGTAATTAATCAAAATCTAGATGTATCTATTTTGCGCTGCTGAACGGAAAACGTTTTCCTCAAACTATATCTTGTTATCATCTCACCCTCACTATTCAAGGTAGATCAGAGTATCATAACAACTAGAAACAAGAAGCTCTTTATTTCCAGAGGAAAAATAAATGATCGTTCTAGTTCTTCCTGCACTCACCGTTTTCATGATATCATTTTTGTCAACAAAACCTCAAACACCCCTATCACCTCAAACACCCGGCCCTATCTTTTTTTGAAAATCGCGTATCATCATAGCCACAGTCAAGTGGAGTTATTGTTTGTAGGGACAAAATGGGTTAGAGAAAACATTTGAGTTTATGAGTTTATTGTCTTCATAAGGACCGCCCCCCCCCCCTAAACATACACGTCCCAACAATAAAAAGTGCGACAGGTATGTGAGGCCTTTCTTACTTATTTCCATCGCGATATTGAGGTGGAAACGAGTCAACAACGAGTGATGTACCAGAGCCCTCCCCCCCCCCTCGGCCTTGTAGGCCTATGTGTCGGACACACAAATAGGCTGAAGAGGCAGTCATGATGCCAGGCAGAAACTCCATCATATCAATAGAAAAGAATAAGGGATGGACAAAGTTTTGTAGTTGTACCGCCTCCTAAGAATACCTTTCTAAGAATATAAGAACATTATTGTGTGACCTATTACGTTGCAGTGAGGTCGGAAAAAAGCGAAGAGAAAAGACAACACAGAAAGTTAGTACGTGTTTACTGCACCTTGAGAAGATCGGAAGAGACAACAAGTGGAAGTATCCTGTTTCAGCACTTGTTCCTCCGCCTGTGCCAACCGCAGATCAATTAATACTTCAAAGCGCCGAAAGCCGGAGAGCGCAGTTTACGCCACAGCTGCCACCAACTCTGTGGGCCGCGGTCATGAAGCAGGCACGAGCCCCGCCGCGCGGACACTTGAGGGAGGGAGAGGCGGCGGATTACCGCGGGCGGGGGCGCGCAGCGTCAAGACGGTCCTAGTTTGAGCGAGCGGAAAAGTGACGGACGCGACAAGGATGCCTGCAGGTAAATCGTGAGAACTTCGGGGGCCACACGCCAACTGTCTTCGTTGTGAGCACGCGCAGCTCGAAGCCTGCAACAACAGATTGCTACGAGCATAATATATGTGAGGCGTGCAGACAAAATAATTTACCTCTCGTAATCCACAATGGAGATTTTAGCCCAAAATCGACACTAGGGTCAAATTTGTACATTTTCTATTGATGCCATCTTCTTTATCCATAACAAGCCTTTTATTATTTCATAATATTTATAAATTGTAAAAACTTCACCGATAAGCGTGACGCATTTTTTTCCATTGGGCTCAAATCCAAGAAGTAACTCATTTCGTCATCACGCTTCATATATTACTATGATTTGCCGTCCAACAAAAGAGAAAGGGGGAAAAAGGTGTTTAAAAAAAAAAGAATAACCTTTGGTAAAATGCGCGACTTAATTCCAAACTTTGACTCTAAACATATCTTATTTTGTCTGTTTAGAACATTTAAAATTGCTAGCTTCCGAACTAGAAGAGTTGTATTTAACGCTTTCTCTTAGTGAAAACTACAAAACTTCAGTAGTACTGTTTTCCCAGTTGAACAAAACCGGATTTGATGTAAGGATACAAAGAGATTTTAAAAAAATGTTTTGTTCGAAGCATTAATTACTGCGGTCACAAAGTCATAAACAAAAGAATACTTTGAAAGTAGGATGGTGGCTTTTGATGTAAAAAAACCTTGAAATAGCGTATTTAATTTGTTGATTTCTTTTTCATTCTCATTTTCATCATTCGAAATCAATGTCATGTAGCTTAGAGTAGACTGTTAGTAGGCCTACTCTGCCTTCACGCAAACCTGCTTAGAGATTCATGAACTAAATGTGTACACGTAAGACAGTGGGCAACAGTAGAAGAACAGTAAAAAAAAAAAAGTGGAAAAGGTAGAAGAAAGGAGAACGGGGGGGTGGGGGGGGGGGTGAGGTGAGGGAAGGCCATGATTTTGTAAGGACGGGAAAACCACTACCACAAAGACTTCTCTCAATAAATTGTGAGTTTTGTCGTTGATATGGGCCAGACCGTTGAAATATCATATACTCACGTTCACTTAACTAGAGAGATATCTTGCAAAACTCCAGTTATCAAGTGCCACTCTTAGAGTACACATTGGCGGTTATGGTTCGTTACTCATTTCTTTCTCTGCCTGGGTGCTCAAAATATCCTACACTATATTCTTCTAGTCTTTTCCCGTCACTCATATTTTCAAGTTGTTTAAGTATGTTGCTCTTGGTCTACCTGTGCCTCTTTTGCCTTATTTTTTCAGTGAGGGCAAGGGGCTCAGGCCTTCATGTCCATCCGAGTGTCTTAGAAACTATTTCTTTCTTTCTAATTACTTTTACTAGTGACCGTTTCACTGAATTTCGGCAGCACTTAATTTGATTTCTTTTCATTCAAGATAAAAATACAAGGACAAAAAAGAAGAAACGTTTCCGTCGCCTAGTTTCTTTTTCACCATCATTAGTCTTTGCCAAACATTCACAAGCTGACAACACATAACATATAAACCTAATTTTGGTTCCTTTAATTTGTATATTATATTAATGATTGCAATTGTCTATAGCTATTGCAGTGTTTCGATTAACTTCTGTGGCACACATTTGGCATTATATTACTGGTGAATTTCTTTGATATGTTCACTGTTGCTTTTGAGGCGAAAATTGATATTAACTGCTTTTTTTCTTTTGATATAACCATACATTCTGTGTTCTTCAGATATAGGAATATCTGCTGACTCTGCAGTATGTTTGCTTATTTTAGCTCCACTCGTAAGACGGAAAACGGTCCCTCACAACGGGGTGAGCTGCCCTTACAATAAGACGCTACGACTTAAAAAAAAAAGTTACATGAAAAAAAAAATCAAGTGAAAATCACCTTAGTTTCAAGATCTCACATCAGGAAAAAAAAACTGTTCTAAGAAACCTTTTTTCTAATGGACGGCCTTTCTCTATTTTCTCCCCTTTTCTCCCCCCGCCTTTCTTTCTCCACCTTCCCCTCACTCCCTCTGCCCCTCCTTCTCGCTCAATCCCCCTCCCTTCCTAAGTTTCTCTTTTGTCATATTTCTAAGCTTCCAATTGAGGTTATCTCCGAGGAGATGGAATACAGACCAAAGCAATCTAGTTTCACAAGTAGGTTTGAACCTGTTTCAATTGAACTTCCGCACGGTGCTTGTTCAACAAAGGGATAGAAGCCCCAGCCCCAATACTAATAAAAAAGGATGACGGACCGAAATTGCTTTTTTTGTTGTTTAGCACAAGTTACACACAGTTTGGGGCACGAATTACGCTATTCATGTGGGAGACGGACTAGAGTTACTTCGTCTCCTGAAAAAAAAAAATCCGCT
>NW_004797506.1:452727-455372 GCF_000002075.1 Aplysia californica
AAAAGGAGTGGGGGCGCGGATTTTCTTTTTTTTTTTTTTTTTTCCACAACCCACTGGGGGGGAACAAAATTCTCTTTTCTGGGGGGGGGCGGGCTCAGAAGTTTTTTTTCTCCCCAAAAAAAAAAAAAACCCCCCGTTTTGGGGGGGGGGGGGGGGGGGGGGGGGTTCACATTCTCTATGACAGTTGAAAAAAAAAAGCATGAAGATGACCCTGATCCGAATCCTGGATCTCCGCATTTTGGCAAAGTACGCAAGTAAGCAACCCGAACATCACAGCGGTGAGTAGGTACAAGAGAGAATGTCTGCTACTGCTCTGTCGGTCTGTCCGAATTGCCTCCCGCGCCCGCTGATGGCATGCACTAAGGCTGTGCCCTCCGTGATATCGATAGTGGGTAAAGTCGATATTGACGTTGTGTGGTGGGTACCCGGTACTACCCCGTGGTCTAGTGGTTGCGATCGACTTTCCTCGCAGGAAATGGCCCATCTTGGGTGTATTTATTCAAAGCGTCGCTGTCAGAGCCGAAAACAGTTTATGTTGTCAGTGAAAACGCGTACTCTGAATACGGCTGATGGGTTGTTGTGAGGGTCAAGGAAGATCGCAGTGACAAGAAAAAGTAGGATTTTCCCATATCACCAGAAAGTCATTACCCCGTTGTAAGATTGAATCGTCATCCTTTGCATTGATTGACTAATTAACTATATACGAAAGTACACAAGTAGGCGTTTATATCTCGTATGCTAAATATATACAATAATAGATAGTAAACATATATTATTATATATACATGTACATAAATGTATACATATATATATATATCCATATATATATATAATATACACACACACACACACACACACACACACATATATATATATATATATATATATATATATATATATATATATATATATATATGTATGTATGTATGTATGTATGTATGTATGTATGTATGTATGTATGTATGTATGTATGTATGTATGTATGTATGTATGCATGTATGTATGTATGCATGTATGTATGTATGCATGCATGTATGTATGTATGTATGTATGTATGTATGTATGTATGTATGTATGTATGTATGTATGTATGTATGTATGTATGTATGTATGTATGTATGTATGTATGTATAATATTTGTATGTGTATGTATGTATGTATGTATGTATGTATGTATGTATGTATGTATGTATGTATGTATGTATGTATGTATGTATGTATGTATGTATGTATGTATGTATGTATGTATGTATGTATGTAGAAATATAGGAATATAGGTATGTAGGTATGTAGGTATGTAGGTATATATATATATATGTATATATATTTATAAATGTAGATATGTTTAATAATAATAATAATAATAATAATAATAAAAATAATAATAATAATAAAAATGATAATAATGGATTGCATTTATATAGCGCATATCCACTTATGCAATGCTCTATGCCCTTAACATGATACATATTATGGATTTACAAATCAATTTTAAAGGCACATTGTGTTACATACTCGTGCGCACACATATTCACACACGCACGAACCACACACACATACACACATACGTACACACATACACACATACGTACATATGCACATACGTACATACACACTCACAACGATCTACAGCTTGGATGGATTCTGTCTAATCGAAATAAGATGAAAATAGAAATGCTTTTAGTTTCTTCCTAAAAATTTCTAGATTTTCTGCTTCTCTGATAGTTTTTGGAAGCCTATTCCAAACAAGTGGGGCAAAATATGAAAAGGAGCGTTGGCCATATAATTTGTTATTTATTTTAGGCTTAACAAGGGTTGTTTTGTCACTTGATGATCTGAGCGTTCTAGGAGGCACATATGGTGTTAAAAACTGTTTTAGATAGTCCGGTGATAAATCATGTAAGCACTTGTAGCAAGTTAAACAGATTTTATATATGATACGCTCTTTCACCGGGAGCCAGTGTAATTCTTTTAAAATAGGAGTCACATGATCATGCTTTAGTTTCTTAGTAATTATTTTGGCAGCAACATTTTGTACTCTTCGTAGTTGTTGTAACTATTCATAAGGTACCCCAACCAGTAAGGAATTGCAATAATCAATCCTTGACAATATAAGCGAAGTTATTAAAGTTTTGGTGACACCAACAGATAGATATTTTCTAATGCACCCTATTTTCTTCAGTTGGAGATATAGATTTTTTTACAAAGATTGGATACATGGGATTTCATAGACATATCTTGATCTAGCACCACACCTATATGTATATATAATAGCTATAATTGACAAATCAAGGAAGTGGGGGGCCACCTGGTTTCAGAGGTAAAATGAGTGAGAAAATGGCGGCCAAAGATGAGTTTTTTCTTTAGCTTGAGAGTTCGTGGACACTGGAAATTCATATTATGTGTGCTTTTAATCAACTTTTTTTCTAGAACAATCCACACAGAAATATGTTCTTTAATGGGCATGAAAGGTGTTGAACCCCCCAAAAAACCCTACAAATATTCAATAATAATTCACAAACCTGCGAAAAAAAACGCCAGTTTCTTCACTTTGATTATTTTAACGAGCACCTGATTTCACCACTCTGCCCTTTAAAAAGACCAACCTATAATCATTTCTTTTCTTAGGCTACTCATCCCCCCCC
>NW_004797506.1:457778-458863 GCF_000002075.1 Aplysia californica
AGAGAGGGAGAGAGAGAGAGAGAGGGAGAGAGAGAGCGAGAGAGGGAGAGAGAGAGGGAGAGAGAGAGAGAGAAAGAGACAGACAGACAGACAGACAGACAGACAGACAGACAGACAGACAGGCAGACAAACAGATCTACAAACATACGTATACGAACAAACACATACATAAACTCTCACAAACAAACAAAATCAACAGTCTTGTAACCTTAATTGAACTTTCCTCTAGTCAGTATCGATATCAAGTACTGACAATACACCAGACTCCAAACGTACTCAAGAATACCCGACGGACGTTACTGAACATCCACTAAGGTACAGGCCTGGTCTGCACGTCTTGTCCCGCTGATAAATTGGCCTTAGGTGTCTTCCCTCTAACGAGCCTGTCGTCCCCAGCTGTGCGGACACCGGACACATGCGTGGTTCTGATCTGAAGCTAAACGCGGAGGTTTTCCTTGTGCTTTGCGGCGTCTAAGGTTCCTCTCGAGGGTTACAAAAAAGTGCTATAACCCCCCCCCCTCCATGCATACACATACACATACTCTTTAATTACCACCTTACCATAACGGGAACTTGCGCAGTACAATTAATGCTATCAATTATAATTATCATGCTGGACCGTGTAGCGAATGGCCCTGATTCGAATACCCAACAGGTGGTCTTGAACTTTGGTTGTTTTGGGAAGTTTTTAAGACTGTCCACCAGTTTGGTTCAATTTTTTTTCAAGATAGACATTAAATTCGGAGGTCCTGACTCTTGAATAGTCTTTCAATCTTGAATGGGGCATTTACCCAATACAATGACTGATGGACACGCACATATACACTAATCAGCTCTCATATACGCATGGCTGTTAACTTCTGGCTCTCTGGCCGCCATTTATAATAATGTGCACCCATTTCCAATGTACAAATTTATATAAACAGTATATCAATATAGATCCACCCAACCATCTACACAATAATGCAAACAGACTGACCACATACATCCACTCATTCTCATACACATGCAAATGATCATCCTCTCTCTGTAAGTCCTGCTCTCATTACATGTTCTCTCATCCATTTGCATTCATATAAACTCCC
>NW_004797506.1:460274-462774 GCF_000002075.1 Aplysia californica
CCCCCGAAAAAAAAGGTTGGGGAGATTGCTGGGTCAGGTTATAGGTCATTCTACCTGTCTTGTCCTTAACTGAACAACATCGTGGTATAAATTATAGCCCAGCGGTCCTTAGCAGAGGTGGGCAAAATCCGGATAATCTATCCGGAAAACCGGATAATTATCAATGAAACATTGTCCGAATTCAGACTTTTTAACTCCGTTTCCTGACCCGCTTGTCGAAGTGGGTGCATCCATTCGTTGAATGAAGTGATGCTAACCCGTTTGTCGAAGTGGTTTTAACCCATTTGCCGAAGCGGTTCATATCCTATTATTTGCCGAAGAGGTGCACTAACATCCGGATTTTGTTAAAGCGACTCATTGCCCAGCTCTAGTCCTTAGCGGATAGTGTGCAAGGGAAACTTGGTTCCTGGACCGATTGCGTTCTATCAGCGCTTATTTAAAAATAGAAAAGAAAACGAAAAGAAGGAGATGCGCCGTTCTGGTCGCTATTTAAAAGAGACCGTATTCGATTAGTCAATTTCATTTCATTTTATTTATTTTATTTTATTTTATTTTATTTTGTTTTATTTTGATTTTTGTTGTTCAGGTATTCATTTGCAAAGCATTCAGTCATATTTATTGTTCATAATATGTATATTAAAAATTATTATACCTCCCTGAAGTCTCACACGATTTTTTGTTTTATTTTACATTGTTCACGTATTTAATTTAATTATTCGCAGTGTTTTCATCTATATTTAGGACCTACTTATTGTTTATTTACTTTGTATTGTATTTCCCTGAAGCATACATGCATATTACATGACTTTACAAGCTTCAATATAACACGTTTTTTTCCAGAAATTCTATTATGTTCCCGTATGGAGATTCGACGTTGTAATCTGTTAGGCACATGCATGTATTATGTTTCCTTTCAACTACCTCTTCTCTGCCGATTCTTGTTCCAATAGTTTCAACTTAAAACCCACCTTTGTCAGTTCTTTACAAGTGCAAACACGGAAAATACAAATCAAATTTGGTTTTCATCCCATATCTATAACTTATTACCCCACACCCACCCCCCTTTCCCCTACAAAACACACACACACACACACACACACACACACACACACGCACATACACACATACACTCTCTCACACACACACATACACTCACACACACGCACACACGCAAGCAGATTCACAAGATGCTCACTGAGACATCAAAGACCCCCAGACACACATACGAACAAACGTACTCTCACTCACACATGTTCACACCAGCATCAAAGTACGAACAAACATGCACTCACTCATACATGTTTACACAGGTATCAATGACGTACATAACATACACTCACACATGTTCACACAGGCATCAACGCCGTACACAACATACGGAGGTGCACACAGAAACCTCAGGACCTGAACGCCCCCTTCTCATAAATGCATGCACACAGACACAGTCACAACAAGAGTTAATAGTATTCTATTTCCATAAATGCGCTTTCACGCACACGTGCACATACACACGGACCAGAAATGCTCTGTTCAGAGAAATTTGAGGATCCAATGAAAGTAGAGTACAATTAGCTATAGTTCACTCTCTTCACCCTCAAAAAATCCTCGAGCAGCAAGGTCGCTATCGGGGCTCATAGAACATCGTGTTTCGTTTCTCAAATAATAGATATCTAATGCCAGAAACTATCTCTCTCTCTCTCTCTCTCTCTCTCTCTCTCTCTCTCTCTCTCTCTCTCTCTCGCTCTCGCTCTCTCTCTGTCTACCTATCTGACAAATTCAAATATAGATTATTTTGCTCTTTCTTACACTTTGCGCATGGGCTGACTGAAAACCTAACCTCTTAGATCATAATTTCCCCCCAAAATCATGTCAGGCGCACACAATTTATAGCCATGTCGAATGAAAGCTTGGAATGTTTACAAATACATTTCACCTTTATTTTTTTCCACAGAATCATCATCTCTGTCAAAACAGGAGCGTCAACGAGCAACAAGCCCCTACATTGCGTTGGCGAAAAATAGTATTTCTTGCGGTGGTGCTACAAACGTCTTTCGATTTCTTCATCGTCGGTATACTGATTTCCTTTCTTGTGTTCTTAAACGTTTAGTGTACAGCGCGCCAGTTCAGTTGGTACATCTTGGCGTATCTTTTTAAAAACAGTCATAACAAAGATCTACGAGCCTCCAATAAATCCATCTTATCTATTTCAAAATGTATGTTCGTTGCATGCAGCATTCATTTCTGTTCACTTTGGTATTTCTTTTATGCAAATAGGTTGAATAAGAGTGGCGCTATTATAGGGATGTTTGTGATGCTGAATAATCGGAGGACAAACGTTGCGCAAAGGTAGAATATCCCTCCTTATACTAAAATCAATCGGAAATGCTAAAATGACAGGTGGGGTAAGGTCTGGGCTAAAGGAAAACATATGAGTCGTATTATGGAATCCTGAATCTTGTGGCTCGTGTGAGAATGCCTGGCCTAACTCGTGATAAACGTT
>NW_004797506.1:470274-475734 GCF_000002075.1 Aplysia californica
GAAGAAGAAGAAGAAGAAGAAGAAGAAGAAGAAGAAAAAGAAGAAGAAGAAGAAGAAGAAGAAGAAGAAGCCCAGGCATACTCGGCTGGCCAACTACTGAAATCATCCCGGGCATAAAACCAAGGAAATGCTCAGTTGTCAGACTTGTGGCTGCCTTGTATTCATCACACGTGTTCCCCTTCGCCCGCTTTTAAGCCAGTGTTCTCTCCAGATATTGGAGTTACCTCTTAAATTTTATTGACGGTATTTCAACTGAAAACAAACTTTGAATATTTTAAAACAGTTTCTGCATTTCTCCGCGTCGACTTTTAAATCCTCCTTTTCTTCTATTCTCCCCCCCCCCCCCCTCAAGTTGTATCTAATTCAGTCTGTCTGATTTCAGGAGAAGTAAGTGCAACATTTAACTGATTTTGTTTTCATAGAAATTGGTATATACATTATACATACTATACATACATTTTTTAACGTATACAGCTGCAAGTAATTTTTAAATGTAATATCTCTTTGAGTAAATGCCCACTGAGCAATTTCGGGAAATTGAAATACACAGCATGAAGTATTATTACTATTATTATTATTATTATTATTATTATTATTATTATTATTATTATTATTATTATTATTATTATTATTATTATTATTATTATTATTATTATTGTTATAATAATTGTAATAATTTTTATTATTTTTATTATTATTATTATCATTATTATTATTATTATTATTATTATGATTATTATTATTATTACTATTATCATTGTTGTTGTTGCTATTATTCACAAATGTTTTAAAGTTAAGGGAAATGTATTTTGCTTCATGTATAGTGTTTATAACGATGAAATTGAAATAATATATATATATTTATATACATGTATAAATAAATATATATATTGATAAATGATAAGAAACAAATGTTATTATTAATAAAATAGCAACCATAACATAATAAAATAATTGTAAAATGATAATAATAACAATGCAATACAATACAAAGCAATGCAATGCAATACAATATAATACACTACAATACAAGCAGTTACGAGTACCAAAAATAGTAATGAAGGCCATGACGTTAAGGTGAATGGTGACAACAGAAGAAGAAGAAGAAGAAGAAGCAGAAGAAGAAGAAGAAGAAGAAGAAGAAGAAGAAGAAGAAGAAGAAGAAGAAGAAGAAGAAGAAGAAGAAGAAGAAGTAACAACACCTTGTTATCCGAAAACTGTTTTCTTGTTTTCAAGATAAAGAAGTGTATGCCCAAAGTTTTCTAAGATTAATAGACATTCGGCATTTGATAAATTAAATACTTCTACATCGCAATCGTCAAACTGAAGGCCCAAGAGCGACCTCGCGATATGTGAACAATTGAACACGTCATGTATGAGAAATGTAGGCTGTCTATCCTGAGAATCTCCGAGACTCGGTAACCTAACTCCAAACATAAACGAACCTGTGGCCAAGAAAAGATGCCAAATATCCAGCTGTAACACTTTGGCATGAGAGTAAAATTTAGTACGAACTGATGTATTATCATTCTAACTTTCGTCTGTTTTAATTCATATTATCAATTTAAAAATGAACAACGTTTCGTTTTCCACTGATCAGTGATTGTTTATTTAGTTTGACCCGCAACCTTAAGTATGATAATATATAATTTGCGATTGAGTTTGACAGCCTGTTTTACATTAAAGTGTGATGCACATGCCGATCTTTCATTCTTTTTGTTCCCTATAGCGTCTGTCTCCCCCCTCTTCTTATTTGTTGTTCTTTTTTTTTTCTTTCTAAACGCAAGTCATCACAACCAACGTGATGGATTTCTGTTATTTTTCTTTTTAAATTGAAATTTGAGCGTTTTACATTCCCACCAACACAAATTTATATCATTTAGGAGGTGGGCTTCGACCCTACCCGTCCGTGTCAATCTAAAGACCGAGATACTCGTCAACAATTCTCTCCATAGTGAAATCGAACTCAGGTCTTCTACGTGTGAAGGTAAAACGCCTAAACGCAACACCACCGACACCAAGGTGTGATCCAAACGAAGGAAAAATGACCTTACCACGGAAGATTACCTCGATAACTTTTGGTGTTGTAAAAAATACGTGGCCTAACTTATCCTCAAATATCTCTGTACTTTGCACAGTAGTTTGTATCGATTTGTCTTAACTTAATCCTATTTTTCTCAAGAATTAACGCTAGATTAAAGAACATTAAATTCTTTATAAATTAAATAAAATACTATAAATCTCCGTCACGCTAAAAAAAGGGGATTGTTCACAGAACTTCCCGCTTCTCACACACATTTTGCAAAAGCAAATCCTACGTCACAGCTTACTAATGGCACTTTTAATGACAACATTTTTAACAAGAAATATTTTTTTTATTGAACACATTTTTACACTTTAGGTTCTCAAAACATGCACAATGTCTGAATTAGAAAAAAGACGGACCTGCTTTTAATAGCTATATTGCCCCAGCGGTAAACCTTTTAAAATCTGTAGAAACCACTCACTTGGATCTTTAATGATTTATTGATGAATTTTCTACAATACAGCTTACAGGTGTTTACAAAAAAATAATCTTTTCAGACAAACTGATACAAGTAATTGTGCAAAAGTTGGAGAATCTATAATATTATATTCAACAGTTTAGGAAATATTTGGCAATATGATGTGCCACGGAATTTTGACCACACTATAGCTTAAAACTCCGACATGACAATGCCAATGACAATCTTTACTAATCTCGGACTCGGAGGGAAAAATTTGTCTTGGTCGTTAACAATGGCAGTAGACGTTACAAAGGTTAAGTGGACTCACGCATACACTCACAAGACATGACATTAGTAAGAACATGACAACCCTCCCCGTAAAACAATCTCTTTCTCTCTCTCTCTCTCTCTCTCTCTCTCTCTCTCTCTCTCTCTCTCTCTCTCACTCTTCTCTCTCTCTGTTTTATTTGTAGAACTGTGTGTTCAGTAACCTCACTGCAGTTGAAAAGTGACGTATGACGGAGTCTTCCACTGAACAGTCGGCGTGTGAGCTCTTCTAAAATATCTGTCACTTCCCGCTCATTAATTACAACGCGTTGTCAGTAAAGCGTGTCAGATCACCCCAGACCAACAAATCACACCCCGCCATAACTGTAGAAGAGGCCAGGCAGGACTACCTGACAGTCATTGGATGACGTTCAGGAAGTCACAGAAGCCCCCTTGACCTGACCACTCGTGCTGGATTGTGAGAGAAATCTTTCCCGTTTCCGTGTTTGTATAGCCACTGTAAACTTTTACGACTCGCACGTTGTAACAGACCATCGCGCTCTTGATAAGGTCGTGGGTTCGAATCCCGTTAGGGGCCCGACGTTGTGTCGTCGGGAAAGATAATAATACATGAATTTTCCTCACTTCACTCAGTTGGGAATGGGTACTCGGCAGCAAAAGATCTTGTTAGTAAGTTAGTATTTTAGCGTGTGCAACCCGTGATATACCAAGAATGTTTCTGAGTGTTCTAAGGTCTGCTTGGGTAATAATAGTTGTAAAGTGCATAGAACATGCTGCAGAGCGTGAATATGCGCACTATGAGTATTTTTGTTGTCGTTGTCGTTGTCGTTGTCGTCGTCGTCGTCGTCGTCGTCGTCGTCGTCGTCGTCGTCGTCGTCGTCGTCGTCGTCGTCGTCGTCGTCGTCGTCGTCGATGTTGTTTTTGTTTTTGTTTTTGTTGTTGTTGTTGTTGTTGCTGTTGTTTTTGCTCTTGTTTTAGTTATTATCTCCATTGTTATAATAATAATAATAATAATAATAATAATAATAATAATAATAATAATTATTATTATTAGAGTTTTTGCGGGCAATGCGACCTGTTGAAGTAAAACTATATGTTTCGACAATATCACTGGGTACAGAGTCTGTAAAACTTACTTCAATAAGAAGCTAGCTAAGAAAGACTAGGGCAGTGCTGTAGATTTTACAACCTGCTTCTTCCTCTCCTCGCGGCTCTCAGTTTTCTGTAGTATGATGTTCTGACCATGACCAGTCCACTCTATGATGCTGTTGACTACTCCCATCTTTTCCCCTGTCTGCTTCGTTTCCGTGGCCAGTCCAGTGATGTGGCGTACCACTTCAGTTCAAATCTTTTCACTAAAGTCAGGCCTGGTGAAGTTTCCAGTTCTGGTTCTCACTGCATCATTGGTTAAATGAAAGATATAACAGTGCAAATGATGCTGAGCAATGATGCATTATCCCCCCCCCCCCCCCCCAACACACTCTTTCAACCCACGCCCCTAAAACAAACAACAAACAAACAAAACAAAAAAGCCTGCTTCTTTTTTGTCTTTAATTTCCATCTTTGCTTCTTTCCTGGTTTTTTTCGGAAGGGGGGGGGGGGTTCTTTTGCATTTCTTTTCTTTTACTTGCCGTGACCTTTTCTCCAACATTCCTTTCAGTCTCTCTTCCCATCTTTTCCAACGGTCGAGTGGTTTGAGAAAACCAGTTCATAAAATATTCAAAACTATGTCGGTGCGACAGCCTTTTGATCTGCGGTCACTGAGACATGTGGTTGAGCAGGACAAATAAATACCAGCTAAAAAAACAAAACAAATCAGGGTCCGAATTTTTCTGAAAGTTGTTACTAAGTTATCGTTTATGATGATTATTTTGCCTGTAATTGGAAATGACATTTCTGAACTGAGATCTGTGAGGACGGTTTATTTCTGCCACCCCCTTTGCGTCATCCTTTCTTTTATCTGTCTTTTAAAGTCTCTCTTCTCTTTTTTCACTCTCCTTTTTTTTAAACACACAAACACAAATAACTATACACTCAAGCACTCACCTACTCATCCACACACATACACGCAAACACACACATAAACATACACACACTCACGCACACACACACAAACCTCTTTTACTCATTTACGTATTGACACATTTTTTTATCGTCCAAATGTTTTGAATGAAAAGATTTCTGTTGGTGGTGTCTGGAGTGTGGATTTTCACGGATTTTTCGCAAACTTAAACGCTACCTCAGGAAAAAATTCATTAAAAATTTTCTAATTCGTTTACGAAAAAACAACAGATAAATTTTTAGATCTAATGTTTGTAAACACGCATGCAAAAAAACCCAATCAATTTCCATGAGCGATAAGTGCGGTATTCATTACGTAAGACATGTCAAAAAAATCCAATATGGCGGCGTATCCATGGAAACGAAACTTTTTTCTCAAATTTGATTGCGGATTTTAAGACTCCTTACTATGCTTGTTATATGTGTGAAATTTGGTAACATTCAGTCCAGTAATAAGTGAGATAGCCTCCAGGTGTACCCCCCCCCCCCCTTAAGTTTATTGTCGAACAGCATTAATAGGACTGAGATACTGTAGAGAGCAAGTTCACTCAAAATAAAATACCTTATATTATCAAGTTTAAGATTAAACGTTTTACCTAAAAATCAGGGCTTCAGAGTCCCCCCC
>NW_004797506.1:475834-476762 GCF_000002075.1 Aplysia californica
CCCCCCCCCCCCCAACACACTCTTTCAACCCACGCCCCTAAAACAAACAACAAACAAACAAAACAAAAAAGCCTGCTTCTTTTTTGTCTTTAATTTCCATATTTGCTTCTTTCCTGGGTTTTTTCGGAAGGGGGGGGGGTTCTTTTGCATTTCTTTTCTTTTACTTGCCGTGACCTTTTCTCCAACATTCCTTTCAGTCTCTCTTCCCATCTTTTCCAACGGTCGAGTGGTTTGAGAAAACCAGTTCATAAAATATTCAAAACTATGTCGGTGCGACAGCCTTTTGATCTGCGGTCACTGAGACATGTGGTTGAGCAGGACAAATAAATACCAGCTAAAAAAACAAAACAAATCAGGGTCCGAAATTTTCTGAAGGTTGTTACTAAGTTATCGTTTATGATGATTATTTTGCCTGTAATTGGAAATGACATTTCTGAACTGAGATCTGTGAGGACGTTTTATTTCTGCCACCCCCTTTGCGTCATCCTTTCTTTTATCTGTCTTTTAAAGTCTCTCTTCTCTTTTTTCACTCTCCTTTTTTTTTAACACACAAACACAAATAACTATACACTCAAGCACTCACCTACTCATCCACACACATACACGCAAACACACACATAAACATACACACACTCACGCACACACACACAAACCTCTTTTACTCATTTACGTATTGACACATTTTTTTATCGTCCAAATGTTTAGAATGAAAAGATTTTTGTTGGTGGTGTCTGGAGTGTGGATTTTCACGGATTTTTCGCAAACTTAAACGCTACCTCAGGAAAAAATTCATTAAAAATTTTCTAATTCGTTTACGAAAAAACAACAGATACATTTTTAGATCTAATGTTTGTAAACACGCATGCAAAAAAACCCAATCAATTTCCATGAGCGATAAGTGCGGTATTCATTACGTAAGACATGTCAA
>NW_004797506.1:477068-488830 GCF_000002075.1 Aplysia californica
CCCCCCAGGTCTTATCCTCGAGATATGAAATTAGACCCCCTAAAAATCCAATAAATGGGTGTCGACAAGGAAATTACTTACAAACTTTATGGCTTGTTGTGTGACGGGGATCGACTATGTATCTAGTATCTGGGACAAATGACAATGAGATCAGAAGCCTTTTTAATAGCGACAATGAGACGTTTTGTTGAGTTTAACAGTGTTGTTTCAAAACCACTTTTAGAGATTTCATATATGCATCAGTGCTTTAATACTTTTACGGTGACTTTCTTTAAAATAAAAAGGACAACTTTAAGGTTAATGGTGTCAGAAAAGGCTGTTGTGACGTATCCAATGAACATACGAGAATTTCGGCTCCGAAGTTTTAACGCGCCATACCCACTTCCAATACACTTTGATGTACGGTAATATGCATTATCTTCTACAGCTAAAAAAGCGTAATTTAGTAGTTTTTACGGTAAAGAAGTCTACGATACGTTACCAAAATTTTATTACTCTATTATATGTTGGTATGGTCATGAGCTATTTGGCAAAAGAGTCGGTATCGTATTTTCTAATTTTATAATATTCTGTATGTCTTACTCTTATGCTTTGTTCAATAGCTACCCAGTCAGTCGTTTGAAGCAACATTATGAGCAAATTGTGGTAGACAATGACAGACAAAGAGACAAAAGAAATCTAATAATTCAAGCTCTCTTTGCGACGTATATTTCAAATGACTGGCGTCTGTGGTATAAAGGTCAAACTCTTTACCAAAGTACCAAAGCAAGCAGAAGACTCAAGTTTTATTCCCGATAGGGGGAATTCTGTACATATCAAGTATCTCCATATCGATGTCTGTGGTGGAGCGTTTGTGCGCCTTGCAGTCGTACGCAGCATACCCGAGTTCAATTTCCGTGTGGGGAGAATTTTTATCTGGTATCCCGTCTGGGATATTGTATTCCTCTCAATCAAGCACGAGGCAGTCCGACTCTTAACTGGTCTAAATAGTGTCGATATGGGTGAAAAACACCTACATTGAAAAAGTGCACTCGTCTTTTCGCTCAGATACTGTGCTCCACTGATATAGTTACACACACACACACACACACACACACACACACACACACACACACACACACACACACACACACACACACACATTAACTTATTGAAAACTTAGTTACAAGTCAGTGAAGGCTAGTACAGGCTCAACGCAGTGTATAGTATTGCGAGTATGTCTTAGTTTCGTTTCTGGCAAAGCACCAGATACACTTTTTCCAGTCTTTTCCATTTTAAGTGAGTATTCCAATTTTCAGCAATGTGACTTCTATGCTGACCACGTCTTGCTTCCCTTTCGCTGATATGTCTATTCAAATGTCAATTTAGTTAGATTTCCCGTCTCGTTCTGCCTCTATCATTTTCAGCCAACGCTACGGTTTTCATCAGTAAGCTAAAATTGGAATAAGAAATGCTGTTGGTCGCTGTGTAATAACCATTGCGTTCAAGGAAGATATTACATGTTCCATGATATTAATTTCAGATGACAAGCGAAGTCGAGATATGGAAGGACAACAACCTTTAAAAAAAAATTGAATGTGATAAAAATCACGCCAATTAATTACGATGTCTTCCTAAGCGGAGGCCCCCAGGGTTCAACAGGTGGAAAAGCGGACCCAGCAAAGCGATGTGGAGCGCAGCATAGGGCACAGTGAGGCACAAAAGACACTACTGACCATCCACTGCATCCTGACCTTTCCCCAGTCTTCTCGACTATGTCCTGCAACTGGGTACAGATGGGCCAGGACGAGAGAGTGAGGCTGACGACCTGCGCTACTCTCCCTCACTGTAATCCAAGTCAAGCCTAAGTCATGACTTCATTCCTTCTACAGCGCAACAAAAAGTCATGTGGCGATGGGCGAGTAGCGAAGCAGCGGGTGTGGATACAGTGGGAGCTGTAGTCACAGACCTGCACACAGGCGGCTCAGGGTGATGGGTCGCTCTCTACTGAACTGAAGCAGCAGTGGAGCTCGGCAGCCCCGTGGGTGTCTGAGCTGCCCTGTTTAAGATTCGCTCTGCTCACCTCCTAGGGGGAAGGGGATAGAAAAGATGCCATAAAGATAACCTGCTTCGGCCTACCCTGGCCAGCTTACCGCGGCTGGCGGGGATCGCCTTACAGCGGTCGATCAACAACAAGAAAATGAAAGGTGGCACTCAAACGTGGCACGTGGAACGTCCGCACCTTGCTAGACAACACCAAGGTAGACAGACCAGAAAGAAGAACTGGACTGGTTGCAAAAGAGCTTGCTCTCTACAACATCGACATTACAGCTCTAATTGAAACCCGACTTGCGGAAAAGGGCCAACTGATAGAGGACGGTGGTGGCAATATCATCTTCTGCAGCGGCAACACTGATGAAAGGCACGAGGCAGGAGTGGGATTTGCTATGAAGTCCCACCTCTGTCGAAAACTCAAAAAGCTTCCAGAAGACCGGAACGATCGCCTATTGAAACTACAAATGAAACTAGCAGGCAAGAAAAGCGCAACACTGATCAGCGCTTATGCTCCTACGATGACAAACCCTGACGACACCAAGTACAAATTTTACGAAGACCTGCATGTCCTCATGTCAGCAGTCCCGAAATCAGACAAGCTTATAGTTCTCGGGGACTTCAACGCTCGAGTAGGGACAGACCATCAAAGCTGGGAGGGGATAATTGGAAGGCATGGAATTGGCAAATGTAACAGCAACGGAAAACTACTTCTAAAAACGTGCGCTACACATGACCTCGTCATTACCAACACTTTGTTCCGCCTACCCACTCGCAACAAGACGTCCTGGATACATCCTCGCTCTCGTCACTGGCATCTCTTAGACTACGTCATCGCCTGGCAAAGGGGCAGGCAGGAGGTTAGATTGACCAGGGCCAGGTGCGGTGCTGACTGCAGTACTGACCATCGCCTCATCCCATCCAAATTTAAGCTACGCATCCTGCCAACGGGAAGACTACATGGCCAGAAACCTGCTAAAAGGCTGAACGTCACCAAACTTAAATCCACCAGAGCTGCAACAAACTTCTCTCACGATCAAGAAGACAGATTATCCGGCTCAGCTCAAAACGACCAGACCAGCATCGATGAACAGTGGACAGCCTTTAGAGACACTATCTACTCCATAGCCTTCGAACACCTTGGGCCAGCAGTCCGCAGAAACCAGTAATGGTTCAACAAAAATGACGAAAGTGTCGAAGTCCTACTAAGCGAAAAACAACGATCGCTCAGGGCGCACCAGAATGACCCCACGTCGCACGCCAAAAAGAACACCTTCAAGAACGCAAAAGCAAATGTACATAAATCACTGAGAGACATGCAAGAAAAATGGTACAAAAAGAAAGCCGACGAAATTCAGGCCTATGCAGACAAGCACGACTCTAAGCGATTTTATGACTCGCTGAAAGCACTATACGGACCCCAGCCCTCTGCCCCCCCCCCCTCCCCCACCTCTCAGTGCGGATGGAATACAACTGCTCACAGAGAAGAAGCAACTCCTGGAAAGAACACTTCAGCAACGTTCTCAACTGTCCTGTAGCAATAAATGACAAGGCCATCGCCCGCCTGCCCCAAGTGGCCATCAACAAGGACCTCAACACCCTCCCCATGGAAGAAGAAGTCAGAGAGGCAACAAAACAAATCTTCTATGGCAAAGACCCAGGACCTGACGAAATCCCTGCCGAAGTGTACAAAGCAGGAGGCTCGAATATGTTTAAAAAGCTGGCTGAACTATTTCAGGTCATGTGGAACGAGGGAAAGCTCCCACAACAATTTAAAGACCCCAACTTCGTCCACATCTACAAGAGGAAGAATTGTGATAATCACCGGGGAATTTCGCTCCTGTCCATAGCCGGCAAGATTCTGGCCCATGTCCTACTGAACCGCCTCCTCCATCATCTTGAACAGGGACTCCCCCCAGAGACTC
Organism: Aplysia californica; assembly: GCF_000002075.1. NCBI lineage: Eukaryota > Metazoa > Mollusca > Gastropoda > Aplysiida > Aplysiidae > Aplysia > Aplysia californica. The sequence goes on from NW_004797506.1 coordinate 481,025, forward strand.
AGTGCGGCTTCTGGGCCAAACGAAAAACAGCAGACATGATCTTCGCCGCCCGTCAACTCCAGGAAAAATTCCAGGAGCAGCACTGCGACTTACTCGTGACCTTTGTGGATATAACAAAGGCCTTCGACACTGTGAGCAGAGATGTCCAAGTAAATTCATCACCATCGTCAGACAGCTTCACAATGGTATAATGATGAAGGTGCTAGGGGACGGAGATGAGTCAGACACCTTCCCTGTGACCAATGGCGTTAAACAAGGGTGCTTCCTTCTCCCAACTCTTTTCAGCATGGTATTCTCTGCCATGCTAACAGATGTCTTCCACAACAGTGAAGATGGCATCCTAATCAGGTACAGAACCGACGGCGGGCTGTTCAACATCAGGCGCTTCCAGGCCGTTACCAAGGTGAAATAAACAGTCATCAGGGAACTTCTCTTCGCCGATGACTGTGCACTGTACGCAAGCACAGAAGAGTACACGCTAAACAAAATGAACTATTTCGCCTTTGCTTGTGACAACTTCGGCCTCACCATCAATACCAAGAGAACCGAAGTCATGTACCAACCAGCCCCCGGACAACTATACACAGTGCCACAAATCATGGTGAAGGGACAGAAACTCCAGGCAGCTGACCACTTCACCTCCTACCTAGGCTGCACACTTTCACGTACCGTACATATAGATGCTGAAAGTAACACCAGAGTCGTCAAGGCCAGCGCCACCTTTGGGAGGCCTCACAAGAATGTCTGAGAGCGCAGAGGACTCAGCCTCTCCACAAAGCTGAAGGTCTACCAGGCAGTGGTTCTTAGCATCCTTCTCTGCGCCTGCGAGACCTGGACTGTCTACAGCAGACACACCAAGCAGCTCAATCGATTCCACCTGAGCTGTCTCCGTAAAATTCTCCACATCAGTTGGCAGGACAAAGCCCCAGACACTGCTGTTTTAAAGCCAGCCGGAACCCCCAGCATCTACACCCTCCTCTACAAAACGCGAGCCAGATGGGCCGGCCACGTGATCAGAATGGTCGACAGCCGGTTGCCCAAACAGTTGATGAATGGAGAGCTGCTTCATGGCAAGCGCTCAGTTGGAGGTCAGAAAACACGTTTCAAGGACTGCCTCAAAGTCGCACTAAAGGAACTGGAATCCTGAACGACTCATGGAAAACGCTGGCCCTAAATCGTCCCGCGTGGTGCTGCAATCTAACGAATGGAGCCAAAACAAAGGAGGTCAAGCGCATCGCTGAAGCCAAACAAAAACACAACGTGCGCAAGTCTAGACCTGCCTCCACCACAAATCCAACAGCAGACTACCCGTGCCCACAATGTGGGCGAACCTTCCGAACCCGGATAGGCCTAATCACAGTCGGAACACAGTCACCGTCAACAGACCAATTTGTGAAGTCATGGTCATCTTCATAAGCAAAGGACGAAGAACATTATTCCTATATGAAATCAGCCAATGAAGGCCATGGAGTCTTATTGCTATGACGTCAAAGTATAGAGCATGCCTTTAGCTCGACTGATTGTGGTGAACCCGTTGTTTCTGTATAAATGAAGAGTAAATGGTATTGTGGAATCGAGTACAAGGAAGAAGAAGAAGATGAGAGCAAGGTATTGTGGAAGATTATTAACAAGGTCTTCACTGAAAATCTAATTCTTGTTATTGCCACCTTTTCACTGTTCGTCTCTTTGCTTTTTTAAAAGTAGGTGCTTTTGCACCCCCCCCCCCCCCATACACACACGCACGTACACAAGCAACACAATATATATATATTCAAGCAGAAAGACGGCGATACTCGTTAAAAATTATCCCCACATAGGAATTGAACTCAGCTTTTTCTCTGTGTGACTGCGAAGCACATCACCAAATGCTACACCATTGACGCTGATGTTTCTTTGCCTGCTTGGGTTGGTTTTGATTGGTTTGTCGTAGAAAATAGACATACAACTCACAAAAAGATAAGATAAGAGACGATGAAATAAGATAAGATATAATTTATTCATCCAATGGTGTAACACAGATATCTGCATAAGTAAATGATATGGTAATTACTGAAGATACGAATTCGTATACTGTGATACATGTGATATAAATCAGTAGTTGTACATGTAGTTGTGATTCATCAGTCTTTGGATACTCACATACACCTATATTTACGGCCACTCAAGAGCGTACACTCATGCACACGCATACACACACACACACACACATACACACACACACACACACACACACACATAAACACACATGCACGTACAAAAATACACATGCACGCACACACACACACACACACACACACACACACACACACACACACACACACGCAAACATAATGACACTCTTCTCGTTCCGTCTTTGTTTAGTTTTATTATACACCAACACAATGGTAAAAACATTTCCCGTGTCTACCAAACAAGTAAGTGCAGTCTTTTAATATATTTTCAATAGAATAAGTTCAACCCCAAAAAACAAACAGATCTCAATGAGAACAGAACTACGGTTTTAAAAAGGTTTTTTATGATCAATTTTTTAACAGCCGTCAATGGTGAACAATTACTAAAGAAGTGGAAATGAACAAAAGGAAACAGAAATGTGCTTTCTTTAGAGACTGTTAACGATCTTCAGGAAGGACACGAAATCGAACAAGGTAGTGTTCAAAGAAAAACTCGCGTGGGCTGCTCACTAATACAAAAAAAAAGAACTAGGAAGAAGAAAATAATGCAGTAGCTAGGACACTTGAATCGACCTACAAGTCTTAGGCATAATGCTTTTCACAGGAAAACTAGGCAAATGAGGCAAAGAATAACTTCTTTACAAGAACTTGAACAGAAGGGGGAAACAATTAGGATTATATAGGTCTTTCGAGAGCACCAGAGCAGATAAATAAGTGCGAACCATTATCTCCAAATGTCTGCTTCAGATCTCCCACTTGAAGAAGGAGATGTAGAAGTCGAGCAGAAAAACGGAACGCCATTATGTAAAGCTAGCATTATATTTCTTAAAACTCTAATAATCGAACTGACCCCCCCCAAAAAAAAGAATTTGACAAAACAAAAAAAAGAAAGAACCCCCCCCCCCCCCCCCCCCCATCTCACATCCGCTTTAGTACAAGGTTGTAACTGTTTGTACGCACCCGTTGACACTGCCCCGAAGATTGAGGAAGCGCACTGCTTGAACTCTTTGGGGTTTTTTGTTTGTTGTTGTAGTAAGAGTTTTACGGTACTTGCATCTCAACTAGGTCATATAAGTGCCGAAGATTAGACGTGTTACAAGAGAGTAACAAACACAAAAAAGAAAGAGGAGAGAAAAGACCGAACAATGTTTGATAGGACAGAAAGAGCAGAGCAAACCATTTCTGAACACCCGCCAACCACCCACGTTTAAACTCTGCCTGTTAGGCCCAAATTGGGCAGGAGAAATGGAGGTGGACGGGGAAGGGGGAGGGGGTACGAAATCCCTGCAGAATTATAGAAGCACTCGATGCCCACTTTGAAATTGAAATCTCTTTTGAGCGCAACGGTCGAGAGCCTAACAATTACACCGCGGACGTCGATATAAATGAACTGAACAAACGCTTGCCCACAATGCACATCGTGTTCGTCTGCCTGACGTTTTGTTAGCGGTTTAATGATAATAATAATAATAATAATAGTAATAATAATAATAATAATAATAATAATAATAATAATAATAATAATGAATGCCATTTATACAGCGCATTTCTACTAAGAAAGTGCTCAATGCATTTTAAAATAATACAAAGAACACGTGCATCAAATTCCTATAGTGATCACTTTTCTCTCTCTCTCTCTCTCTCTCTCTCTCTCTCTCTCTCTCTCTCTCTCTCTCTCTCTCTCTCTCTCTCTCCCTCTCTCCCCCCTCTATCTCTCCAGTGCATGCTTGAATACAGTCTCACAAAAAACCACGTACAAATCGATGAAAATATACAGCCACCTGCTACAGAGCAGCGCGAACAAACGTGCCGAAAAACATAATATAAAAACGTCTGGATACATACATACTTTACTTTAAGTTGTTTCTGGCCTCTGTCACCCTCGCGGTGTCGGGAGGAGAAGCCAACCTCTTTCGCTTGTTTGCTGTTTTGCATGTTGTATGGTTATGTTGTTCTTAACTTATGTTTCTCTGACCCACCTCTATCCATTTTTTCCTGGGCCTGCCCCTTCCTGCCCAAACTAAATAAATTTAGATTATTAATTTTTTTAAAAACAACATTGGTAGCCTTGAGTCATACTTGTATGAATAAGCCTTATTTATAAATGACAAAAACACGAAGGCCAAGAGTCCAGATATTTCAACAAGTTCCACCAATGTGCAAATAAAATGTTTTCGTTTGATTGTTGACGTTGACACCTCATGGACATAAAATATCCAGATACTTTAGGAGGCTGGCTGTTTCGATCCTACCTGTCAGGGTTGACCCAGGCTATACAGTCGAACTTGTTAAAAATGGCCGTCCACTGTCCAGGAGACAAGTGGTTATTTTAGACGGGTGAGCGTCTTGGAAAGTGTCATTATGAACTTTTTTTTAAGCGTAAAAGGAAAATGGGAAACGGTCGTATGTATAGCATACCGTCTTGGACAAGTGGCCGTTAGAGCAAGTTCGATTGAGTATGAAATAAAAGCCCATCAGAAAAAACCTGAGGTTTGCAATACAGTGACTTGCCATTTGTATACAACGTAACCAACCTTACAGTTATAATTACCACGCAGACGCTAGTTGCAATTGTTTGAATCTGGGCTCGCCGAGGATTAAAGTTTGTCTTTAGACACTTTTATGAAATATTCTTGACGCTTAAAAAGAGTGTAATGCCCAACAGCATTGCTATTTTTGGAACAAACCCAAAATATTTGTATTCATGATAGAGTCATAAGTTGTGAGATTATTGGTCTGCCGGAACGAGATTTGATTTGTAACTTCTGAACCGGAAGAAAGCTGGACCAAGTCTCAAATAAAGGAGTCTCGAAACCTCTCATTCATGAGCAAAATTGAGCTTCTTTTAACTTTGTGTCCTTGTGTATTGTGAGTATCAACTGCAAGCTGCTTACCATAAAGACCTCACTATTCCATTTCATTGCCTGGAGACGTTATGCTGCTTTGCTGGTGCCACTCATGCGTCACTAGGGAATGTAATTCCAAACATTCTCTGTCACTTGACGTCCAAATCGTGGGGTTCTTTTATGACAGGTGTTGGTGATTGCTTACTTAACGTCCGACTTAAAATGGTAGTAGATAGCAGAGATGAAAGTGGCAAGTGAAGAAAATGTCAAAATTTAGAGAAAGTTAATGTAATTATGGCTTTGCCTGTCTAAACAAAGAATTATTTTTGTTCTCAACGCGTCTCCCTTTTAATCGCTTTTCACTGGGCGTCCAGTGTGGCTTACTGGTGAAAAACCCCCTCTATTATACACGCACAGGCCATGAGTTTGATCCCCGCACAACCCAATAAAGTTTGCCTAAAAGAGTGTTCGTGGCTTTCTTATACCGGAGCAGTGATTTTGCTGAGAGGGACGTAAAACTTCAAGTTCGAGCAATTCTATGAGCATTTCTAACGACCATAGCGTGGTGTCTATCAATACCACCTGTAGCACACATAGCTGTTTACCTAGTCAAAAACACGTGTGTTGCGCTATAGGCTCAACTGACATAACGACGATATTATTCTAGTAGAATGAGATTATGATAAGTTAGAGCTTCGAGAAGAAAGATGTAGGATATTATGGGAGTGGTGGTGGAGGGGGGAGGGGGAGGCACCTGCTATCATGTCAGTGAGTGCAAATGATCTAATTAACTAGACTTTTTTTTTTCTAAGACCCGTTTTTTCTCTTATGGCTTCTTGTTTAAAATTCTATTTGCTTGAGATACCGGTTAATCGAGAAGATTAAACCTCCCAAAATAAACCCAAAGCAAGACTCTTTCGAGGTGCATATGTGGGCACTGGCAATCCTGCAAGTTCAGACTGTCCTCAACCAACATATCAAACTAAAATCGAACCTGTCCAAGACGACCATATATTATCAAGGAGAAAAGTGGTCGTCTTAGACAGGAGGTTCTCTTGCACAGTGACATAACGGTACAGACCCCCCCCCCCCCGCAATGTAGGTCGTGGGAAGTTTTCATTTGTGCAGGTGATTGTCATAGACACGTGGTCATTAGAGCAGGTTCGATTATATTCGCTTGTCAAATTTTATCTGTTAAAATGATACAATTAGCCAACAACTAATGAGCCCACACACGTGTTATTCAGCTGCGTGAATCCCCCAAGAAAGGAACTGAGCAGAAAGAAAAAGTCGTAATAAAACGTGATCAAAACAAAACTACGCTGATGCATGCGCAAAGCCTGCTCTAACCTTCCTCTACTTGGCAAAATATCATTGGCGTTGTTATCCGTCTCTGCGCTGCCCTTCCATCCGTTCAGGCCTGGCCAATCAGATGAGTGCATAGAGCGACATGTCTCGGGCGTGCAACCGTGAAAACTCATGCATAGCGAAGCATCATAGCAGACGTCCGCAGTAATTATTGATAAGTGTGGACGAAAACACTCCGAGACAGACTGGCTTCTTCGTACTCCTCGCTGGAGGGAATAGTTTTGAGGCATAAAAAAGTAAAGTACAGTTCTTAGTCAAATACAGTTAGGGTGTTCTGTTGCTGTTGAGATAGCATTAGAGCATTTCTGCGGAGTCTTGTCCAAATGCCAGGCTATGATGTTGCCCAAATACCGGATAAATAATAATGATATGTATTGTTATCCAAACATCCGAAAAAGATGAATATTATTACTTTTTCTACCTTTTTTAAATTGTTGATGACGTTCTTTTAACTGAGGCTGCACTGGATGAGCTTTGCGCATTGGCTTAACTCTCTGAGGACGTAATTTGTCTGATCAACAGAAGAACTATAGCAAAGTTGCAGCACATTTTAAATCACTATACACAAATCAGGAACACAAATTTCTATATTTTTCGCAGTGCTCATGCTGCTGCTTCTTTTTCAAAGTTTAAGATAAAGAAAATGGAATTGAAAAATCTGCATGAATAAATATTTTACAGTACTTTGAAACAGCGGTCTTCAAGCGTTGTCAAATGACCAGAATGCGCATCCTCAAAGAGTGAAAGATTAGGGCTGTAACGCTCCTCCCGTATTCAAAAAGATAATTAGTACATAAAAGGTTTATGAAACCAACAGCTACACAACTTTATTCCCTTGCCTTCATCTCAGAAATCTTTAAAAAATAAATTGACAACTAGCCTGTGAGTAGCTGTAATCAGTGGACACATCCAGCTTTGGACTACCGATGTGCAGTATGGAATATTATTATTATTATTGAAAAGTCCGCAAATAAAGGCGAGCCGAAAGGGATGGATAGCTTCTCAATCTCTCCAGACAACCGAAATCTAAAAGCCCTGTTAAGAATTCAATCCAGGAGCACCCCGCCTGTCATTTCAAAAAGATATCGACTGAGCTATAATATATAGGCAAACTGTAAAAACTCTTTGGAGTCGGATCAGCATTGCCCGTGGGGACAAAAAAGGGCGGTCAAGATGAGCGAAGCAGAGCTAAAATAGCAGCCACAACACCTGGCACTCCGCGTGGTTCCAGCGAGCTGCCATTGTCACGACTGACGCACAACCACCCACGATGGCCGGGGTTGAGTTCCGAAGGACGAGTTGCCAGTTCGGTATTGAGGACACGACAGATAATTCTTTGTAGACATGGCACGAGAAGACGAGACAGTTGAAGAAGAAGAAGAAGAAGAAGAAGAAGAAGAAGAAGAAGAAGAAGAAGAAGA
>NW_004797506.1:489149-490142 GCF_000002075.1 Aplysia californica
GACAGACAGACAGACAGACAGACAGACAGACAGAGGGTAGGGGGGAGGAGAGGGAAGCGGACGGGGAGAGACAGGGAATTCCCAAGCGTCCTTGTAATTGTATTTGCAGCAATATCTTCTTCAGCCGCTACAGCCACTCGCCCATGGGCCTGACACCCGCGAGATGTAAGAAATAAAACGATAAAGCGGAAGATCGTAATTCTACAACTGATAAAAAGATTTCTTTTACAACCTGCTTCGTGCAGTTGGCTCAACCGGGGCTATTTCCTTGCACGAACGAGATTTATTACTGGACCTCCTCAAAACGGCATCTTATCTGCTGGAGAGAAAAGCGAGCGCATTGTAAGGAGTTAAAGAAGATTTGTTTTTCTAAATTAACGAATGCTGTCTTGCCAAAACAATGGGCTCGCTATTTGCCCAGGCTAGTCTTTGTGTCTGTCTGGCGTCAGTGTTTTGTTGTGTACAACTTCTCAGCTTTGTTGACATGCACATGTTCCATTCACGTAGGTTTGAAAGGAGAATATTTGGTCTCTTTTAAGGACAAGCGAGCTAACCCAGACTTAGGGGTTTTCAAGAAATCTTGACCTACATCAAATGTGGGCATAACCCCACCTATAGGAGAAGTTTGGTGTCATTGGTGCTTATATTTGTTTGGTTATAGAGAAAATTCTCCTTGTCTTATAAAGAAACTGAACTAGAGTCCAAAAACATCTGCGATTTTTTCAAAAGAGCATTTTTAGGGATAGCCCCCTTGTGCTTAAAAGCGACCATTGTAGAAATAGTTGCCTAAAAGAATATAATAATAAAATGACTTAAGTGTTTACTTAGGTGTCGCTGGCTCCAGACAGACAAATCTCCGTGTCTTCTCTTTACTTTACACAAGTAGAAGTGAAAATATCTTTTAAATGCAAGGAAATTTGTCTTAGAACTCATTACCATCTTATAACAACAATAATAACATTGGCAGTAATAATAATAATAGTAATAATAATA
>NW_004797506.1:490292-491156 GCF_000002075.1 Aplysia californica
GGTCATAAGTATAAGGTCAGACTTAGTGCAAGGGTGAGTTTGGGTTTATTAAAAAATGATAAGGTGGGAAAAATTAGATATAATGCAGGAACTTTGAGGGTTATGAACAGAAATGAAAATACGGCGTTGGTTGAAACAGGGCTAGAGAGAAGGAGAGAAAGATAGATAAATAGATAAAAAGAGAGACAGAGACAGAGACAGAGAGACAGAGAAGAAATCGAAAGTCTGAAATGACAGACATACAAACACACACACAGACACACAAACACAGACATACAGGCACAGAGACATACGGACAGGTAAGGATATAGATAGACAGGTAGATAGATTTATTGCTTCAGTTTCACAACAGATCATTTTGTGTCGGTTAACAACAGCTCGAACACTTTTCTAAATCGTTTCGTAAAATTCACAGTGAGAATGAATAGACCTTAACAAAAATCCAACAATGGACATAAAGCACGTAGACTCAAAAGACGTGTCTTTGTTTGCATGGACCAGTGAATGCAAATTAAGATTATTCCTTCGAATCGTCGCCTCGTTAATAAGAAAAACGACTGGCATTCAATCAATGCCACACAGAGAACCTGATAGGGAATCTATGAATGCCTGCAACCACAATAGCGCTTCATTTATTACGCTGCTGGGAAGATTTATCTCGTCAAGGTAAGATCAAGGAATTAAATTCCGGTAAACATGCCTACTGACGTAATCGCCATCAGAAGTGTTATGCTGGGATAGATAAATGGATAAGTGGATAGATAAATGGATTGATAGACACACAGAGGAAGAGAGAGAAAGAGATAGATATAGATAGATAGATAGATAGATAGATAGATAGATAGATAGATAGATAGATAGATA
>NW_004797506.1:491454-496454 GCF_000002075.1 Aplysia californica
ACACACACACACACACATACACACACACACTTATTCACGCACACACCGATGCACCAACACACAGCCACATTCATACACACACATAACTTATCAACGTACACAGGCACGCACATCCACCAACCCACCAACACAGACACACACCCAAGTTGAATTTGAAGACTGTAAGATACAGTTTCTTTCAGTAATGTTCACAACCATTTATCAGACTTAGTAAGCCTGTAATTAAATCCATTTGACCCAGAATACCCCCCCCCCCCAACTCTTCTGAGACCCACACAGCCAAAGTTTTTCCCAGATTTCTTTACGTGGGGTAGAACTGATGATTCGCCACCACTATTGACGGATTTACGTCAACCTGATGTGTTCGTCAATGTTGTTCTATACTACACCATAAAAGCAAAAATAAACAAAACAAACAAACAAACAAACAAACAAAACATAACAAAACAACCCCCCCAAACCCCCCCCACAACCAACCAAACAAAAAACAAACAAAAAACCCCCCAAAAACCAACCCCCCTCCTCACACACACACACACACAATGTAGGTACAATCATTTATTGCTAAAAAAATACAACAGTTTTTCTTTCACCTGCAACATTTTGCTCTCTGGGCTTGGTACACTTTAATACCTTGCCGACGATAATATAGCATTAATTTATTATTATCATGATTTACCGTGGCCGAACTCCCTTAAACATGATAGTCACTATACTCACACACACCAGGACACAATAATGCAATATAATCAAATAAACAGAATTAATTATTTCCTGTGGCCTTGGCGGAAATGCTAAGAATCCTACGTTGCTGACGTGTGCTACACCAATAGAAAATGCGTCACGACGTGGTGGAATCAGGCGCTCCTCAATGTTTGTGCATATTATTGGGTTATTGGTATCATTTGGCCTCGCTTGTGGTGAAACAATATCCGTCTAGGTTGAATGAAAGTTGAAATATTTGCGACTGAAGGAGGTCAAGGTCGCCTGGTTTCAGAGGTAAAGTAGTGAGAAATGACCGCCATAGTTTGGTAATTTCCATAGCTAGAGAGCCCTTGGAAACTGAAAATTTACATTTTTCATGCCTTTAATAATCTATGTTTTCCAGTAAAATCCACACAGAAATGTATTTGTAATGGATGTAAAAGGTAATGAGCGAAAAAGAGAAAATTTAAAAAAAAATGCTCAACAGCCAGAAAAATGCAAAATTCTTTGGTTTTATTATTTTGACGAGCGCCTGATTTGACCACACTGCTTCACAAATAGTAACGGCACACAGGGTAACCACAATTCCCTCTCTGGACAGGAAGACGGACGATTGATTGTTCAAACCCAAGTGGATACTTGTAAAACGCGGAATGTCGAGATTAACGGTTACTTCATGTGACCTTTGACAGAACCATTAAAATTGAGAACACTCTCCACAACTGGGGGCTCACTCACCCAGTGCCAGATGTCCAATGACTCGATCAGACCTTGTTCTTTATTACAGTGCAACTTACCGGAAATGTGGAAGCTTTCTCGGATCGGGTAGAAACAAAACATCAGACAGACAGGTTGACACTGAGATCACGTAATTAAGCTGAAGCAAAGCACAAAATTTAATAAATTTTGAAGCTTGGAGCTGTTGAAAATATAAACCCCAATTTGCCTAAATTATTCTTTCAATCTTCCACTTTTTCTACATCATCATAATGATATTGCCATACGACACCCCTTTCTGGAAGCAGGGGGGGTTCCCTGTCCATTCAATGCTTCTTCTGTGAACGGAAAAAGTAGATCCGTATATTTTCCATTTTTATAATGAAATAGAAGCAAATCGATACTATGAAACCTAATACAGACAGAATGAATGGAGGGATAGTCAAGCAGCAGGGCTCACCAGTAGCGTTCTCCAACCACCGGCTCCAGTGTTGGAAAACGTCATAGACATTAACAAAACTAAACCGCATTTCAAAGAATAATGAAAAAGAAACCTACGAGAAAATTTCCCTTTGACAATTCCACGACAGGAATGTATTTATTTCCAGTCGAAAGAAAAGACAGCAAGTCAATTGAGTTGGACATGCTGTTCAGCAAGATTTTAAAGAAACCTGGCCGTCAAAGTTAAAATAATCCAGATAAAAGTGAGCATAATGGTCGTCGTATTAATTGAATTACTCACATACCACGCCGGTCACTGCCCAGTCCAGGGCCAATCTCGTTCTGATAGTTAGTGGCTTTGCTCTGTATTATAAGATTGACTCAGTGGTCAGCTCACAACGGGAAAGGCAATTCAGCTGTCAGTTTTGAAATCATTAATATACGTCTGCCAGTGCATTAGTCATGTCTAGAGCGAAGTGATCTTGCTAATCCGCAAGATTTTCTGATTCGTTCTCATAATATAATGAGACGATTATTATGGCTCAGAAAATGACCACTTACAGCACACTTCCTCTCTACAATTAAAAAAAGCGTGTATGTATGTACGTATGTACGTTTATATATATATATATACATATATATATATATATATATATACATATAAATGTATGTATGTAGGTATGTATGTATGTACATATAAATGTATGTATGTATGTATGTATGTGTGTATGTATGTATGTATGTATGTATGTATGTATGTATGTATGTATGTATGTATGTATGTATGTATGTATGTATGTATGTATGTATGTATGTATGTATGTATGTATGTTTGAAAGATTCCAAACCACCTTTAAAGGCTAATACATGTATTTTTGCTTCCTTGACCCATAAAATCTAGGTCCGATTTCCAGTACGTAGACAGCGGCAGGTCATCCCATCCGGCACCTCAGACATGCTGCCTAATTACTTGCTACTCGCAGCTTTACAGGGGCTCAGTCGCGGCTCAGCCTTGTCCTGCCACCCACGAATGAGATGAATGAATCGCCGTAAACACTAGACAGTGTGGGTTCAATGTCCTATCCGGGAGGCTGAAATGATGGCGGGGGAGGAGAGCCGAAAGGGGAAAATGAGACTGATTAAGGGGCATTTTCAAATCTGGACTCTCAAGAGAAGGACAGATGCCTTCGAGTAAATGAGAAGTGGATAAATAGTGGAAGGGTTGATGAATACGGTGAAGGTTGGTGTTTGAGTTCAATCGTCTGGTGAGTTAAATCTACCACGGTTTCTGACGGACATATTATGTATTCCGCTGTCTCATTAACAGGAAACGCAATTACCCTAAGAGCGCAGAGCGCTAGTCCTAAGCTGCAAGCTTTCATTTGGTTGGCATCTTTTCTCTTTTCATCCCAAGTGCTGACAAGAATTTATGTTCAGCTTTGTTGACAATCTGACCCCCAAAGTTTTGGTCAAGTAAAAACGGACTCTCAAAACCGTACGGCTTAAAATCCGCCCAGGAAAATAATCATTTGGGTCCAGTATAATAGTTCTTGTTTTTATTGTCGGTGCTTTACGTCCCCATTGACGCAATATAGATTATTAAATTAGTTGGCAGGCTTCAACCCTTCCTATTGTTTGAGATGTGGACTACACCTGGTTCCTTTGAGGTTGCTACTTTTGATAAAAAATAGAAACGTGAGGGAAATAAAAAAGGAAGGGTTTAAAATGTATTTGGGGTGTGTGGGTGGGAAGGAGGGAGGATAATTATGTTGACATAGGTAAAAATATTCTTGCAGCTGGTGTAGAATAAAGTGTATGCCGAGTCCATCAGCGGTTTATTCATGGTTCATCAGACTCGGAAGAAAATGGGGCAATATAAATATCACCCAACTCAAATTCGAGTCCCTGTATTTTGCACGCACGTACAAAATATCTAATGATTACTCCACAGACATCACAACCCCACGAACGTCATTACTCTACAGACATCTTTGCTCAACAGACGTCACTACGCCACGACGCAATAAATTACATTACTACATCGACGTCAATACTCCATCCTCCAGAGACGTCAATACTCCACAGACGTCAATACTCCACAGACAGCAATACTCTACAGATGTCAATACTCCACAGACGTCAATACTCCACAGACGTCAATACTCCATACTCCACAGACGTCAATACTCCACAGACATCAATACTCTACAGATGTCAATACTCCACAGACGTCAATACTCCACAGACGTCAATACTCCATACTCCACAGACGTCAATACTCCACAGACATCAATACTCTACAGATGTCAATACTCCACAGACGTCAATACTCCACAGACGTCAATACTCCATACTCCAAAGACAACAATACTCCATACTCCATAGACGTCAATACTCCAAAGACGTCAATACGTCAATACTCCACAGACGTCAATACTCCACAGACTCAATACTCTATGCTCCACAGACGTCAATACTCCACAGACGTCAATACTCCACAGACGTCAATGCTCCACAGACTCAATACTCTATACTCCACAGACGTCAATACGTCACTACTCCACAGACGTCAATACTCCACAGACGTTAATACTCCAGAGAGATCGATGTGGAAGTCAAGAAATTATACGAAAAAAGACATTAAAGTGGCAGCTTACACCTTTCGATACGACGCATTTTGAATTCCAAGGTAAGTCAAGTTATAGAAAAACTGTGCAATTCCACGAAATACCTGTTACGTCCACATTTACGAGGGGAGTTCAATAAGTCTTTGGTCTGGGTTGAAGGAATCATGGTAGAGTAATGAAATTTTGCCAGCCTTTAGACAATTTCTTTACGTACGTTTTCCGGAAAATCCAACTATAATAAGGCACTAGATAGCATGTTCAATGAAACTAAGCACAAAAACGTTTGATTTTTCTTTACTAAAGCTGTGCCATTGAGCCTATTGAATATCACTCAGTTATCACGTTTTTACACTTGCAAGGAAAATCCCCTTCTCACGTTTTTCAGGAAATGGTCAAAGTTTATGGTGACAAATGTTCTCGTTATAATACTGTGACATACTGGGTAAGAAAATTCAAATCTGAATTTATGTCGGTGATGGATGAAGATCGTGAAGGGCGCCCACCCTTTGT
>NW_004797506.1:501914-504952 GCF_000002075.1 Aplysia californica
GAGAGAGAAAGCGAGAGAAAGAGAGAGAAATAGAGTGTTTCAGAGAAAGGGATACTACGAAATGAGTACGTTGCACTGTAAATGAGAGTTGCACGAATGTATTATTTGCATACATCCATTCGAGAGTTGCCCTTTGAGGCCGTCTAATAATAACAGTGATTTTCTGTCACGTAATTTAAGGCCTCTGCGGATTTTATATTTTTCCCGAAAAAAAAAGACATACGTCACGAGCAGTATGCTGGATATTGATAAAAGTCACACATTGCACTATTGAGCAAAAACGTGGCGGCCAACTTCAAAGGTGTGGGGCTTTTTTTTAAGTTAATGAAGGGGATTTTTATGCACTCGTCGACACACTTTTATTTAAATCATTCATCATGAGGCAGGTTTTGTCCCGACTTGCCAGGGCAAATCCGGGCTTAGATGGATTCAACGTCCAAGAAGAAAGACCGAGGAACTGAATAACCCCCTCCCTCCCCCCCCCCACCCAAACCCACACGGGAATAGAATTCGGGTCATCGGTGTGCGACGGCGAGTGTCAAACCGCTACACCACACAGACACTGGTCCAAGGCATAAGGCTTAATTAATGAAGAATTGAGAGTGTCTTCTTAAAAGAAACTCAAATGACAGGATGCCTGTGCAAAAAGTATTGGAAGAGCACCGTTTTTTAAAAAGGTGTCCCGGCAAGTGCTTGATGTTGTTGACTTGCCCTAAAAAATTATGAATTATGCTGGATGAGTTTGACGTAATCTATAGATATCATAAAAGATTTGACTTTTCACGTATCGCAAACATGTTCTTTTAGAACTATTGAAGCCATAGCTGTATTCAAGACGTCATAATTTGGTGAACTTGAAAATTTTATCTAAAAGCATTCTTCAGTGAGGTGTTGAAAACGGCTATTGTCTAATTCAGTTTTCATCAACGATTGGAACAAGAAAAAGCGGGAGCGCCAACGCTGTGCCGTCCGGGGGCTCCAAGGCCTGATGGTATATCATATAGCCATGCCGCAATTGAAGATCAAGGGGAAGACCGCGTGGAACCTTTAAAAAACCCACAGAAATTGATGTACAGAAAAGTGTGACATGGAATAACATTAAGAGGCTAGCCCAGGATAGAGAAAGGTGGAAAGAGTTTGTTCGTGGCATGATGATGATGATGATGATGATGATGATGATGATGATGATGATGATGATGATGATGATGATGCCGCAATTAATGTCGAGCAGTGTCTCTGACATAACCTCCTTGAGCAAGAAACAAATAGCCCTAGCTCAAAGACAGCGTAGCGTATAGTAGTTACTGACAATGGCTTGTTTGTATAATTATTTGTATTACTGTGACATTTTGGGACGTTGGTGTAAAATCTGATTAAATTACGTGTGATTTACGATGGCCATCGTCACTTAGATTTCCCTTGAGGATCAATCAAATGGTATTCTATTTATAATTATGATAGAACTAAGCCAACGTCAGAGAGCCATGCAAACTCTTTATATTCTTTCTTTGATCGAAACTTTCAGCGATGGGTTACAAAGTGATTACCTTTGCACCACACTGACCCCAGACTCCTCGCATGTTGGGCTAACAAATTATAAGATGTCCGGAAATTACGTAAATTAGATTACTGTTTGTGGTGTCAAATAAGAGCAATGAATGAAGAGCGCACATGCATGTAATGAGCTTGCATTACAAGAGGGGGGGGGGGGGTCGCGGGTTTATTCAGTTTCTCGGTCTTTCTACTGGGACGTTACTGAGATGGCTTAAGTTAAATTGAGATGTAATATGACATCTTCAATAAAAGAGCAAAAGAAGGACCACTTAGCGCCCTACATTTCTGGTACTTCTGGCGTTGTAAAGAAACGTCTGATGTTTCTAAATTGAAGGAGTCGAGATTGTGTGCTGAAGAGTTGTTTTAACCTTCAACTTTTTAACTTTGAAATTGATTATTACAGATTGACAATGATAAGTTTCAGACTAACTGGCCATCAATTTTAAGAGGATCTAGTTGGCTATACTCAACCTAGGCATTTTTCGATTTAGTAATTGCCTTATAATGTGTTTGCATTATGAATGCCACTCCAGCGGCTAGAGGTAAAAAGTAAAGTCAATATGTCTTGAAACTCATTAGCTATCATTTTTTTTGGATGTCAACGAATAGTGCCCAGAATAAGATTACGTAAACCAGAGACCGTCTGTTTTTTCTTATCGCTTGGGGTATTTGGGGTATTTTTCATTGGTGCAAATGTAAGAATGGGGCGTTGCACAAACATAACGACCAGCCATAACGTCTGTGTAACATCACCTGTACTTGAGAGATGTGCATCATGTGACGATGGTTAATTATTAATTATTATACATAATGTACTTGTATCTTACTGCACTTGCCATTGTAAATCAAAGCTTTATAAAAGTGGGGTTTTATTGGTGTTCATTTATTGATGTCACCAGTCAGAGAAAGCGATAACGTTGGCTCTTGCGGGATCTGGTCAATAAATTTGTAGTTGGCTTTTTGTATAACGACGTTATCATCGAGGTTATAAATCATAATATATAAGTTATAAGGCAGGACGCTACATTTCAATAACAAAGCGAAAGAGAGATATCGAGAATATGTAATTTGACTTTAAAGTTTTGTGTTGTCCCAGGTTTGATCAAAGAGGAGATTAGGCATAAGCCCATTAATTTTGGCCCACTATTTTTTTTTTCGCGAACATTGATGTTGTTTTCTCCTTCTGTGTATTCCGGACGCGCTGTTGTCCCACAGAGTCCGGAGCTGGCAGCTGTTTTTCAGTGTGGCGCAAGCAAGAGCCGGGACCGGCACGCGATCGGGCAATAAGCCAGGCCCGGCGACAACAGTGAGTGCCTTGTGTGACACCGGGAGGGTTAAGCTGCTAATTGGAGGGGAGGATCAAGGCTGCAACAGGCCAGAGGAGAGACGTGCTGGGACCGCGGCAGGGAGAGAGGGACAGTTACAATGTTCGTAGTGTGTATGTGTGTGTGTGTGTGTGTGTGTGTGTGTGTGTGTGTGTGTGT
>NW_004797506.1:511000-512884 GCF_000002075.1 Aplysia californica
AGATAGATAGGTAGGTAGGTAGGTAGGTAGGTAGGTAGGTAGGTAGATAGGTAGGTAGGTAGATAGGTAGATAGATAGATATTAGAGATGTGTGCAGAAAGTACTAAGAGCTTTTCAGATGTATGCTCTGTATTTAACATGAAAGACTGTAGTATCAATTAATCAAATTGTGTGTTTAATTCTTGTTCGTGTTTTAATTTTTATCAGTGTAAAAATCGCTAAAGAGTCATTTTGAAGAGGCGCTTTTGTTTTCATCGCTTATATAGGAGAAATCATCTTGGAAAGCATAAAAGATTCAGACCTCGCTTACAATACAATCAAAACTCTTATTGCTACGAGGTTTTTTTTCCAAGTAATTCAAGGGACAAAATGAAAAAAACACGCCTAAATTGTTGCTATCATATACTGGAAAACATTTGCACACGGAACTTAAGGGATTTCTTGAGATAAATCAAAGTCAACTTCCCCCTTGGAGAACTGGCTTCTGTCCATAGCGCCATCTGTGGCTCTAAATAACAACAGTACTGCGAGACAACCGAAACATATATATATATATATATATATATATATATATATATATATATATATATATATAATATATATATATATGTATTTAATTAGATAGATAGATAGATAGATAGATAGATAGATAGATAGATAGATAGATAGATAGATAGATAGATATGAATAGGGGGGAATTGTAACTGCCATCGTTAATGACTTATTAACGACAGATACATTAGCAAAGAGTGCGGTGGCGGAGTGGTTAGTGCGCTTGTCTCCGAAGCGGAAAGTCCGGGTTGGAGCCTCTGTTCGAACATTGATTTCTTTTCGCCCCATTCAGCTCACCCAACAGTAATGGGTACCTGATTTCGAGTTGGGGAAGTAAAGGTGGCGAGGAAAGGAACTGGACACCCTACCACAATATGCAGAAGGCCAAGGAAGTTGTCTCACTCACAAGGCAATCCCCAATGTCCGGATCGGATGCGAGAACAACTACTTTACTTTACATTAGCAGCCTGAAACCGTGAGCCTTGTTTATCTCAAGTGAACATACAGCGTAGAAATACAACAAACAAACAAACAAACAAAAATAAACTCCAAGGTATGTCTCTTCATACCCTCATATTTAATGCACACTAACAATCGAATTCAGTCAGAATGAATCGAGGCATGTCAGATTTTCCTCTTTGAAGAGGCAAACGCTACAATTTTGGCACAATACGACCGTTTCCACTGGTGACCTTGAAAAACGGCTGTCTTTGATTTTAAAGGTCACAATCACATTCAGTCGATTTTGGCCACACTGTGACAAAGGTGACTTTTGCCCCTCCATGGAGAAAAATCTGGCTAGCCTTGACTCACTCAAATGAATTTAATGTGATTGGCAATAGGCACCCGGTTTAACAACATAACGACGTCTTTGAGAGAGTCTAAAACATGTGTTTACCCTACTATTCAATTTGATACACATTTATAGCTGCATACCTAATAGTATGCACTTATTGTAGTTGCTATTCTGTTTCTTAACTTTGTTTGTCTGTCTGTCTGTCTGTCTGTCCCTATTCCTCTTTCTCGCTCTCCCTCCCCCCTCCCCATCCCCTCTCTCTCTCTCTCTCTCTCTCTCTCTCTCTCTCTCTCTCTCTCTCTCTCTCTCTCTCTCTCTCTCTCTCTCTCTCTCTCTCCCTCTCCAACTACCCCTCTTCTCTCTCATTCCCTCTCCAACTACCCCTCTTCTCTCTCACTCCCTCTCCAAATACCCGCTTTTATCTTCATGGTGAGCAAGAAAAAAAGAACGAAGTTAGAAACAGTCAAGGCTAAAAAAATTAAGAAAAGATATAGGGAACCTCAATAACTATTATGGTTTTTGGGGGGGAGGGAGAG
>NW_004797506.1:513032-520415 GCF_000002075.1 Aplysia californica
CTTTCTCTCTCTCCCCCTCTCCAACTACCCCTCTTCTCTCTCATTCCCTCTCCAACTACCCCTCTTCTCTCTCACTCCCTCTCCAACTACCCCTTTTCTCTCTCTCTCTCTCGCTCTCTCTCTCTCTCTCTCTCTCTCTCTCTCTCTCTCTCTCTCTCTCTCGTGCGCATAGTGAAACAGTGACTCAAAGAAGTGCGCACAAAATCGTTCCCCGTAGCCCATATTTCTGACAATGGTGGTCACAAACTCCCAGACTGACCTTAATGATGAAAGTAACTATATAAGAACATGGAACAAAGCAGTTTGCAGATGAAAGCTGCCCCCCCCCCTCCTTTTTTTTCTCTAACCCCCAAATCTTCAGCAACAGCCAAACTCCCCTTATTCAGCCTCTAACGTCAACGATAAACAATCACCATTTTCTCAATCACCTTCAAGTGAGCCTCAACCAGATTGTCTGAAAATTTTGAACAACCCCCCCCCCCCCCCCCCCCCAAACCCACTCTTTTTTCCCCAAGGAAGAAACAAAAATATTCCAACCATGAACAAAACAAAAGAAAACAAAACAGACAAGACAACACAAGACAAGACAAAAGACAAGACAAAACAAAACAAAATAAAACAAAACAAAATATAACAAGACAGCCCCCCCCCCTCCAAGAAAAAAAATCCCAACGCCATACTTTTAGGCCTTCGAACTAAATTAATACCCCCACCCCACGCCCCCTGAAATCGAAACGGGGCGAACAGTACGGTACGGTGGGATGTTGAAATCGGATAGTAGAGGCGTGCTACTACAATGCCGAGCAGAATTGTAAAAGGGTGATTTCTTTCGCTGATGAAATAGCTGATGCGTCATTTGAACGTTGTTGCTGAAATCCGCCCTGAGTGCTAGGCTCGTTCCACTCAATCGGCTTTTCAAGAGAAGACGCACTCTGGCTTATTTGGTAGCCTTCGGAGATAAGGTCGAAGATGAAAACGCTTTTGTGTGGCTGGTTAATTAATACATCTTCGCTTTTTTCGGTCTTCATTTTTTCCCCTGCCCTTTTCTCCCTTACCCTTCCCATCTCCTCCACGACACTCGCTTTTTGAGTGAACTATTTCCTTGTCTGTTCTTTTTTCGACCCATCCAGTTGTTTCTTTCAGTTTTATTCTGTATTTTTCTGCTCCTTTCTTTGTCTTTCTTTTCTATCTTGACTTTGACACTTCCTGCTATACCCCTGAAGCAGCAGACAGAATCGTCTTCATGATATAATCAATCTGTCACAATAGCACTTCCAGCAATTCAACAACCCGCTGATGGTTCTCGAATATCATGCAACTAAAGAGAAGCCAGCGATTTACGGTGTGCCGAATGTGGAATACTTGTATATGACAAATTATTGTCGTAGGATATTATAAATCATTAAACAAGCAGCTGAGGATCTTGCTTACTACCACATTGTTTCACTTATCCGTGTACGGTGTGAGCAGTAATTGTAGACTGGCTCTATCAAATGTGATTTCGGTTGGGTTAGTTTTTACCTGGTGTTTTCTAGATTGGTATACTGATAGTTGATTCGAGCTTAATCCCTGCCGTTTGTCAGGTAATCAAAACTTCATAAACCCAATTTGGTTGTCTTATCGTTGGATTAAAAAAACAAACTTGTTAGCGTTTAAGTCTGAAGCTATATTCAAAGCACATTATAATTAAGGCTACTGAGGTAGGATGTTGAGGGAAAAAGGCTCACACAAATTAAACTTATGTCAACGAGATGGACTCACCAAGGTGAGCTTAAGAAAGACTTTTATCTTCAGTTTAAAGAAAACGGCAACAGTGGTTGTGTATCTAAATTGGCTGAATTACCGTAATAAAGCATATAAACCATAATAAAAATAAAATCTGATAAGGTGCAGGACGTACTCTTCAAAATGGCTGCTAGGTAAAAGGCCTCGCTTGGGCCGTATACGAATCTGTTTAAAACAAATAAACCGTTCCTAAAAGTGGGTTGTAACCGTCAGGAAGTATAATAGTACCCAGTTTGGACCACAGAATTAGTAAGTGGATAGCAAGTACTTCGTGACAAAACCATTGCGATAAGTTTACGCGTATACTTTCATAATACCTACTCTCAGGCCAAAAATCGTCATGAGTAAAGTGCTGCTCGCGTGCCTTTAGCACGTTAACCTGGAGCTTAGGGTTTAAACCATCATGTCTTGTTTTTTATTACCAGTACGGTCGCGACAAATTGACGACAATCTTACAGTCACTACCTTTTTTAAAGTATGAATTGTATGCACTTGCAAAACAATTAGGTCATGCGCTGAAGATAAGAGGTGTTACAAGAGAGCAAATAACACAAAAGAAGACGCCATACGGACAAATGATGTTAAATAGGAGAGAAGGAGCAAACCACAACAGAGCATCCGCCAAGTACCCACCACTACATCTTTAGAATGTATCAACAAAATGAAAATTAGATTTAGAAAAATATTTTCCGTTATATTGAGCCCCTTTGGGAATTTGATTTAAAAGGATGTACAAAAACACACAACTTATAGTGCGGTCAAAAATCCGTGGCGCAGCTTATCCTGAAATATCTTTTTAACGGGTGAATTAATGTCACCCATTCTTTGCACAGCAGTTTGTATCAATTTGTCTTAAGTTTATCATATCTTTTATAAACAATTGAGCTAAATTAAAAAATTTTCCTCATAAATTTGTGTAAATACTGCAAATCTTCCCCACGCGGAAAACGGAATTGTTCACAGCACTTCCCGTTTCTCATGCAATTTTTGTGAACCCATATAGCCGAGGTCACAGCTCACCAATATCACTTTTTAGAGGCACAACTAGCAGGGGCGAAGGCTGACTTGTTTGACAGGGTAATCAAAGTGAAATGGGACCAGATAGGGCCTGGAGATATCACACTCACACAAGTCACAAGAATCTTACTGGCACTGGAGGCGACAACTCTGAGTTGTGAATGAAAACAAATCCTGAATTCATGTTGTATGCTTGTTCAACCGCTAAAATAATCGGGAAAGTATTTCATTAAATATTTATCTAACTAACCTTAAATTTAACTTTAGATTTGAACACACGAACACCAAGGAAAGAAGCACAGATGTCAGCACTACAATGGCATGTTATACCAGACAGTCGAAACACTTTGGTAGAGCACGCTAATTATTAATTTTTTATTTCACATTTGGCTGTTTTTTGTCTAGCTTTTCGCGGCCAGGAGCCGCTGTCATAATCGAGGTCACGATCTGATTATAGGACGTTAAAAAGTCGAGGAAAAAAAACAAGCACTAGCAGTGTAGTAGCAGGAGTCAAAGGATTATTAGGAGTTAGTCCCCCTCACATCTGTGAGGTAGACTCGACCAGTGTAATAGTTCGCTTAGATAATCTACGCGTCTGGGTGCTTATAACTGTGGCCCGAAAGGGGTGAACCGGGTATATGCGACAATGAAACAGTTCTGACTGCTATGCACATGTTCCCTTCAAATCAATTGGTTGACTCTTCCAGCCTCACTTTAAGCTTACTTAATCAAAGCTTGTGACTGCTTATGGAGTGGCCCGATAGGGGCGAACAGGCTATTTCTGTGGCAATGAAACGGTTTTGAAGGTTGGGTATAGTCTATTGTTCATTGGTGATTATGAACGTCTTTTTATATTTAATTTATGAGGTTTATGGGTGAATTTGACTGCGACAATGTTTCAAAATTAGGAAGGGAAGCAGTGATTATTTGATTATATAGACGCTTCGCCTCTGACAACTAGTTCATCATCCAGTGCCAGATCTGCGATCATGGTTCTCCATTCATTCTTTTGCTAGGATGCTCTAAAAAAAAGCCACGTTTCCCTGATCTTTCCCCGTTACCCATTTGTTTTGGTTCCCCAAGTATGTTGTTCTGGGCCTTCCCCTGCCTCGCTTGCCCTCATGGAAAAGTACATTCACAACTAGATCTAGTTACAAGAAATTAATTCTATAGCGAACACGTTTTGCACTTTAAGTTCTCAAAGCATGCGTTCAATAAGGATGGTGTCACGATAAAAGCGATATTGACCCAGCTGTAAACTGTTTAAAATCTGTAGAAGCCAGCTACTGGGATTTTTTATGAGTATTTATTAAGGAATTTTCTAGAATAGACGTAACAGGTGTTTACAAAAATATTGATATTTATGACAAATTGGTACAATTCACCGTGCAAAAGCTGGAGAGTTTAATATGTTCAATAGTTGAAGAAACATTTGAAAATAAGTTGCGCAACGAATTATTGACCACACTATATTTAAATACATAAATGTATGGTTAATATATTATTTTCGTGAACATAGACAATCCACACACCATTGCTGGTCCCCAGTCAGTGTACAGCGCCCTGTTTTAATGTTTCGCACATCGTGTGTTCATTCATGAAGGGTGAACACCATGTTTTGCTCAAGAACGTATCTCAGTAACCACCCGCCTTAACCTTGAGTTACCGACACACGCTTGGCGTCATTGTCAGTTCGAGTCATAATATTACACTTTATAAAAAAATAATGTCCAAGATTGCTCTTTGACTTAATTCCGGTTCACGAGAGAGCTCACAATTTAACTCGATTTGAAACAAATGAAGAGTAATGGGATAAAGGTTACACCCGTACTCCACACTAGCAAGTTTGCTGTTTTGCCCTTCACTTGGATGCCCATAGTCACTGAGTCGGCATCATAGCGGGGTAATTTTTATTGAGAGCAAAGAGCTGCGGGCATGACAGCGAACAATCTGGGCTATTTTGATAATTCAGGTCTATGACCTGAGCTCACTAACCACTCAGCCACTAGTTTGAATGAAGTTTTAGTAAAAAATTTCACTGCACTTGTAATATAAACACGTCATATTATACATGTATTAATAATGTGCCGTCATTCACCACGCCCCCCACCCTTTCTTTTGATAACTGCTTTGGAGTTTCCCGTTCGCTGCAACCCTTGCAGCTTTGAACTCATAATGTAAAACTGGATGCTTCCATTATTCAAAAGTGGAATTGAAAAGCAATGGCTTATCGTGAACATCCGGTTAAATCATGTCCTTAATAATATTGAACGTTATCTTCATTTTTAAAAATTGAGGTATGAAGAGAATGTGGGTTCTTCTAAAATATGACACAAATGTAGGCCCAACCAGAATCACATATCCAATGTACAAGTATTTAGATTAGGTAGCTAACTCTTCGCCATGGACCGTTTCAAAAAAAATCTTATTTTTTCTGTGAGAAAGACAAAAAAGTTTCAATTATGTAACACAAGGACAGGACTGACTTGTTGAGCTTTGAAAATGCCTTCCACTTGACGTAAATGACGTAAATGTTCACCGACTTCATTATTGTCTGCTGTTGCTTGGAATTTTATAGTGCCATTTGCAGAGAGAAAAAACCCAAAACCAAAAAAAAACAAAACCAAAACAACAAAAACAACAACAGCAACATTTAAGAAAAACTACAAAGCAGTAAAATGAACTGTTTAGGTTTAATGCCTCTTTCAACACTGTAAGGTTATTCAATAAACGGGGTTTCGAATTTTACGTCCATCTTTGATAAGATTTAGTCAAGGGGAGCCATAAAAACTACCCAAAAGAGCCCAAAATTTAGTGCGCCACTTGAAGATTTGAGCAACCACCATTCGCTTCGTAGTACAGCATGGTAACTACTGAGCTAATGGTGCTCCCTAAGTTAGAGGGAACGCCTACCTCATGCCAAGTCTGTGAACCTGTTGGTCTTTATGTTTGAAATTGGATACATGGTCCATTTCCATAATCCTAGGATTTCTCCAAAGAGGATATTTGGCATTATGTCCTTCTAGACACTCACCTTCGGTCTCGATTCATCAATGGTGACCACAGTCTGTTTCATAGTACATTGTGGGTGGAAAAGTACATGCTTAAATGTGTGCTCTTGTGGCGTCCAAAAGTACCCGGAAGTTAGTTTGTTCCACAGTTCTTCAGTTTACTAATTAACTGGGCCATTTTTTAACGCCGCCCTCACCTACCTTATGGCGCTTTTGTGTTTAGCAGACAAAACAAAAGGTACCCAAAAATAAAACCATTCTTAAAAGTCGCAATAAGAGAACATTGAATTAACGGAATTAACGACAGAAAAAAAACTAGCGATAAAAATGAGTTTGTTAATGCTTGTTTTGTTTTTTTAAATTCTTGCTGAGGCTTTTTACATCGACGCCATCATTATCCTTGGTTTTGTTGTTGTTGATACCTTAACTGACTGCTTTGATGAAGAATTGTTAGTTGCATCCCACAGTAGATTTACAACTTTTGGTATATTACTTATTACTCCTACACTCTTCTGCTCGTTACACTTCAGAGGAGTGTAGCCCTATTTCCCATTCCCTAGAGGAGTCAGCATATATTTTGTAACACAAAATTCCGAAATGCTTGCACGAAGTGTCATACTAATGGGGTATCAGTGATAGTATTAGTCTTTACTCTTCTTCGCCAAGGAAGCAAGAGATAGATAAAAGCAAGACCAATGCAAAAGAGGAAAAGAGGGCGATTTTACAAGCCTCACTTTCTGAAATTCTTATCTGCCTCATGACCCAGGATCTCTTTAGGATTTCCATCTCCGATGGCTACCGGTAATATCCCACTGGGGCAACTGTATGACGTGCTTTGGCCAGCACCCAATTTTTTAAATCATGGTTTTGAACTGACTGTAGAGAATCAAAAGGAGTGTAAAATGCTACGCCTTTAATTGTTTTTGTAAGTGCCCTTTTGCTTAAATGAATGAATGAAGTAAGTAAATACTTATTGAAACTGCAGCTGCGTTGCCCCCGTCAGCGCTATGTTTTGATGTTTTGTTGAACATCAGGTTGAATTAACCCTTTACAAAGAGAGAATCTTGGGACATGACATACAACAAGAAGGGTCTTTACTGCTTCAATCTCTGAAATGCGTTCAAATATGCTCTTCAATTGTCAGGGGGCAAGTGTAGTTGATTGCAAGGCTTTCTGCACTGCCTGGTTTCCTCTACTCTACGTTGAGCCGAGTAATGAAATATCTTATAGTTTTTAAGCAAATCATAAAAACAGAAATGGCATATAAAAGGAAAAGTGAATACCCTCCCATTCCCTTTTAAAATGAGATTGCGAGAGATCTCTTTGGGAGGGACAATTTTTTTCTCCAAGTTTTCCAATTTTTAGTTTCTTTTTTCGTCGTTTCCCTCTTTCTATAGGTCCTTAATCTCTCTCCTCCCCTCCCCATTTCCCCAACCTCCAATCTCTTTCCGTTTCGAGCAAACGCACCCAGTAGAGCCTCCCCTCTCTCCCTTTCTGTCGGTCCATCTGTCTGTCTCTTTCGTTTCCTTCCTCCCAAACATATACAAGGTCACACACACACACACACACA
>NW_004797506.1:521725-526877 GCF_000002075.1 Aplysia californica
ACACACACAAACACCCAAACACATGTGTAAACGTTTCTTCTCTGAGGTAAGACGCGGAAGTCCAGAAGACGGCAAGCCACACACAAAAAAAACCCCGCTGAAGAAAGAAATCAACAGCTGTTGAAATTCCTAATCACGCTAATTAAGACGGACTCGGGCGTCAAGATATCTGAGCATGAGAAGAATACGAGAAGGTTTCCGTTCCCTCATTCCGCGTGTTCCTGTGTAAAACAACAGCATGCGCTCTCGTTACTAATGATTCTTTCAGTTTGACATTGACATGTACCTCCCCTGCCATTACAGGGGAAGGCTGAAGAAAGGTATACACAAAATTTGATTTTATGAAAAGATATTGCTGTAGTTGTTTGTTTTTTTGGTCGGTCACCCTGGGATCAATACATTAGTTTTATTGTTATTTGCAAGCACTTTTGGTCCCATCACCTTTGTTTGTCATGTTTTAACTACTAACGAATTTAAATGAGAAATTCCGTGAGAATGAGTAAGAAATGTATTAACTTACATAATATTGAAGATGTAACACTATCCCCCAAAACGATCTATCTAAACCAGTTAAACGTTATAAATAGTGCATGTTTTCATCTGCTGAAGTTACAGGTTTTTTCCGATCTTCTTGAAATCATTTTAGCCGCTTTCGTTTTGAAAATAGTAGTTGTGTTTTTTGGTCTAAGGGGATTATCAGAGTGAAGGTCCTAATATTTGTTTCGATATTTCTGAGCTGTTATAATTGATCTCATATAAGATCTTTGACAAAACAACTGTATTAGTGTTATCACGTCAATGATGACGACAAAGCATGACAATGTGGGGTTTTTTATTTAGAGGAGATCAGCATTATTTAATGAAAGGTTAAAAACATGGGAATGCATACTGTGGGATAGGCAATTATTTCTTAGAATAATTTCTGAGACAATGTTTGGTGTTTCTCGTTGTGTACCATGAACAAATGACGGACATCATTAAATTATAATATGAAAATTGCATTTTCCTTATCCATATGCCTGATCTGCGTCAAAGTCCAAGAATATCGGACTGCTTGCAGCAAACCTGTTTTCAGACGCTGTCGACTTGTGAGGAACATTCATTGTCTATAGGGGAAGAGAATGTGCATGTTCAGGTGAAAACGTGTGGGGTTTTTTTATTTGAAAGGGTATATGTAATTTTGTTTGGTTTTATATGTGTCTTTTTGTACGCCTGTTTGTGCGTGCGTGTGTGCATCTGGGCCCAAAAGTGAATGTCTGTTTGTACTTGTGTGTGAACGTGTGTGTGAGTGTGTGTATGTGTGTGTGTGTGTGTGTGTGTGTGTGTGTGTGTGTGTGTGTGTGTGCGTGTGTGCGTGTGCGTGTGCGTGTGCGTGCGTGTGTGTGTGTGGGGGGGTATGTGTGTGTAAAAGACACAAACAGATAAACATCTGAGAGTAAGGGGTCTGAGGAAGGAAGGACAGAAAAGGAGCGAAATGGAGAAACAAAATCTAGAAAACATAACAATTAAATTGCTTTGTCTGATATTTTTTTATTTTCGGTTTCGCTGTTACCCAAGCTAGCTATATCTCAAAGAAGCGTGAGATTGATTTTTTCTTCGGGTTACCTTTCTTGGCCTTCGAATTTACCTTGTCATTCTAATAGAAAGCTGGAATGCATTGGAAACATCCATCAGAGACAAGTGTTTTCGGAAATATGACGTTCCTCTTTTTTGTATTGCTGTAGGAGGAAATACCACTTCTGCTATTGCCCTAACTGTTTGCTTTCCTCATCATTTTCGGGTCTGCTGAGGTACACGTGCCAATAATAATATACTGAATCTATTGCAATATGAAACATGTGCCGTTTGGTAGTATTGGTGTTGTGCAATTTTTGATCGACTGAGGTATTTTACGTTTTCATTAACACTATTTTGATCATTTTGGAGGTGAACTGCTTCGGCCCTGCCTGCCAATGCTAAGCGATAGTTTGGGAAAAAGGCATCATTGCAGGAAGACGGAGGTACTCGACAAACTATCTCATCCCCACAAAGTAATCGAACTCATTTCGTCTGCATGCAACTTCCAAGAGTTTTATCATTTCACCAAGGCCGTCTGTAAACGATAGAGAGGAATGGAGACAGGTGGCGAAGCATGCACCTGTGGCAGGCAGACCGCACCTATTATGATGTTACCAGATAACACTTAGTAACAGGTGGTGCAGCATCGTATTGGAATTGCCCTTAGTGAATGAGTCTGCTTCCAAAACGTGCAGTCTATGACGTAACGAATTTTTGCCAAGTCAGCATTACGATAAACAGACAGAAGAAAAATATTTGAAGAAGTATAGGTTTACTGCCTCTTTCAACACTGTGCGGTTATTTAAGAGGCGGGGCCTCCGAATTCAATTCAACATCGATATAATATCCTTTAGGACCAAGCTAAGTAGGAAGACTCGTGTGAATTGCCTTTCCCAAGGACACAGCATTGGACCGAACTCAGTCTCGAATCCCTGAACCTGCAATCTCACGATTTCGAGTCCAGCCGGTAGCCTAACGACTAGACTACCGACACCACTGCAGACAAAAGGAACGTACACTTATATGCCTATCAATTAACCTGTCCTAAAAGCCCACAGCAAGCGATCACCGGACTGCATAGCGAGAGGAAGACCCACGAAGAGGTGGATTGAGAGAGTAAAGGACACCTCAGACGCTCGCAATTTCCGCCTTCAGGGGGCTTTCCATTGTGCTAAGACTCGACGTCTCTGCCTCCACGTGATACCTCACGGTATAAGAGGCAGATAAAGTAAAGAAAGTAAAGTAGAGTAAAGTAAAGTAAAGTAAAGTAAAGTGAAGCAAAGTAAAGTAAAGTAAAGTAAGGTAAAGTAAGGTAACGTACATGTTAAGTGTAGTGTAGCTAACTACTTCCCAGGATGAACCAACTCGCTAAGGTCGAGGTTTGAGTTCCAGTAGGGAGCAAATGTGTAAGCTACAAGCTTTCTTTAACAATCATTATTTCCTCTAACTGTAAGAGAAGTAATGCAAACGGTCCTTGTAGCGGGGTGTGATAAGGCTAAATTACCACGGCAAGGCTATTTATGAAATAAAATGTGTGAAAATGTATAGGTTAACTCCCCTTGCAACACTCTTAGATTATTTAGGAGGCGGGAACTTCGAATCTAACATCCATCTCAGAAAAGACCTAGCCAAATGGGAAAATTCCATCTCCCATCCACGCCCCCAAACAAGGCAAGTTAAAAAATGGTCCACTATGGACTCAAACCAGAGTCTTCTGCATTATAAAATATAACCCTTCTTTCTTCAGTCAGGACCGCTACCAAATGATACTTTTTTTGTTTCATTTTACTCAAGCGCAAGAGAAAAAGTAGAATTTTATATATTTTTTACAGGAATTGCATACATAGAAGCAAAGGGCGTGAAATAATAATTTAGGTGACGAGGGTCCCAAGAGTTTGATAATTATGGCGATAGCCACCAGACCGGCTTCGTTTTCTTTATAAGAAAATTGACGCAGGTGGTTCAGAAGTTGAGCAATATTTTAAGAAATGGGTTAACTAGGATGAACCCTGTTGTATATCTGACTTGAATTATACGGAAAAGCTTCCGTGTCAGTTTGTAACAGTGTTCCTGTGTGTGTGTGTGTGTGTGTGTGTGTGTGTGTGTGTGTGTGTGTGTGTGCGTGTGTGTGTGTGTGTGTGTGTGTTAGTCGATGCGGGCGTGCGTGTATGCAAGCGTGCATGTACACGTCTTTCTGTGCGTGCGTACGGAAGTGAGTGCGTGCGTGTGAGTGTGTGTGGCGGTAGTAAATAGAAGAACACCAAACGGTAGGTTTGCCTGACAACATTATCATCGGGACTAACAAGTTCCACTCTTTAGTGCAGAGTAATCATAAATATACTCAAGAGGCACATGGAATTCTAAGCAGGAAGGTATTGATTAATATGAGGATGGCAAGGGTTGCATTTAACTCACAGAAGGCAAACGTTTTACGGAACAAATATTTAAGAGACTATTTGCTGTTGTCCGTATTGGGAGCGGCGTTAGCAGAATTCGGAAACTCCTGGTCTCAAGGGTCATAACAAATGTCGCTATTTTGTTTAGCGTATATTCCCGCTCTGCAGCAAGCTATATGCTTTACATTATAAAATTAGCTATTTCAAAACTAATAAGCTGTAACAAAAGCCTCATCCAAGCAGAAAGTTGGCGAAACTCAACAACAACAACAACAACAAAAACGGTTAGAATCACACAATGGAAATATGTTCAGTGAAAAACAGATTAGAGCACTACTACGACATTGTTTGCGCAAAATTCCCATCTGGTTTGGTTTGATATGGGTGTACAACCTTTTTTGAAACAGTAGGGTAAAATAATTTAGGAAGCGGGTAGCGCGATTTAACTTCCATCTACGATAAAACCAAGCCAAGAGGGCGGAGAGTCAAAACTCCCTTAATAAACTGAGTGACAAAACTATTGATGTACAACATTTGAATCAGCGTCTTGCGCTTCGTAGCCAGCTCTACACGATACCCACAGAGCTTTCGATGCACCCTTCAAATCTGAGAAAAATTCCACCTGTCGTCGTTCTTTGACTCTTTTTTTTCTCAGTTTGGAGTCCTCTTGCGAGGCAACCTGATCAACTTACCAAATGTAGGGTTCTGAAGCTCAACACAAACACATTGCTCCAGAAAGCTGATTTACGTTTGAGATGAGAAGAGCTATCATCCTGAAGCTAGAATTTCGTTCTATAAATGTCTCAGTTGTTGAAATTTTTGACAAACAATTTTACCAAGTCTTTACCTTTCCGGCAAATCAACTTTTTCATCTCTTCATAGTCTGCTTTGCCAAAGTGTTGAACATAAGAACTTCAAAGAATGGCGGAGCAAATCTCAAGAGAATATTAAGGTACGGTTAAAGAAAATCCGACCTACTGAACTCAAAACTCCTAAAGTGTGGTAGATCACATGGACAGAACAAGTCGAGAGAAAGTCGTATTTCAGTTGTCAAATTTAGACTAGAAAAATTGTTTTCAGTGAATATAGACGAAGGTTTTCAAAAATTCAAACCTCTATCTCCCTTCTCCTCGACTCCCACTTTACCTCATTCTTATGAGAGAGAGAGAGAGAGAGAGAGAGAGAGAGAGAGAGAGAGA
>NW_004797506.1:528879-535732 GCF_000002075.1 Aplysia californica
CCCCCCCCTTTTTACACACAAACACCCTTACACTAACGCATACAACCCCCTATATGAGTTGTGAGAGAAGGAATAAATATGCTCACAGCACAAATACAGGTGGAGCCGGCGTTGGTGCAATGCAACAACAAACTTTGGAACTGTAAGTGTACAGGATGCAATTTGTACTTTTGCGTATAGATTTTTTCATTTTCTCTCTTTCTTTTTTTTATACGTTCCGACTGAACTGTTTAGAACTAATGGGACACTGGTTTTTTAAAACAACGATCGACGCATCATCTCACTCTCGATATTACGCTTATGTAACTGATACCCAATTCTTTTCACCCAAACGCTGCAGTTTGGATGCTGCAAAACCTTTCTCACCGAACATCCCATTACTCATTTCTCCGCCGCAAGGGAAATTTTAATTGCGTTTTTCTCTTGCAGTCTTCTGAAACCTGTAGGAGTTCATTTCAATCGCTTTTCCCACTTTGTAGAATTACGAACACAATAGTGTTCCGGGCGATATGTAATAGACGTTCAATATAAAAACATTTTCTTTCCAGTACACAAAAGACTCAATTCTATGATCTATGAAACCGAATAAGCTGTTTAAAGAAATATATCAATTTATGAACGATAAATTGTTGAACAGTTGTTCCTCAGCAGTTTACCCTAATTGTAAATGACAAAAGACTCCCCAAAAGAATGAGCGCAAAAGAGAAGCAAAAACCATTTAGAACAAGGCTCCTGAATGCTTTGATACCGCCAGTCTAACGGGAAAACATTTCTTTAACTATAACAAGCGCCAAGCGTGAACGTAGTGATCGTGCTTCATTGCACACCTTAAATCCCTGATCTTGTGCCCTCACAGTTTGGTAGAGTCTTATGCGGTGTTCCCTCATACAGGGGTAGAGTCGACGAGCAATTCCCGATAAGATAATATCAAAATTTGGATTTAATCGTGACTAGCATCTGGCCATGACTGTTGACATTATTGTGTCCGTGAGCACTCGGGGAGACCCTCGCCGAGCATTCATTTTGAACTGCAAGCATATCGTCGATCGTCTCGCCTAGCGTCGTGCTGAGCAATTAGTTTGAATCCTGGCAATCTGCAGAGCCAAGAAACGCAGCGGCCTAGTACAGTTTCATATGCCGACAAACTCGTTGTCAATGCTGACCATCTTGCCGACCCGTCGTCGAGTTAGTCCACGTGCAATATTATAATATATAAAGAGGGGGGCAATATGACACAGACGATGAATGTATACTTCATGTATACATAATAAGAGGCATGTTGAAGGAATGAGCAAAAACATCCCCCCCTCTTTATATACATTTATTATAACATTGCACGCCGACTAACTCATCGACGGGTCGGCAAGATGGTCAGCATGGACGGCGAGTTTGTCGGCGTATGAAATTTTATTCGGCCGCTGCGTTTCTTGGCTCTGCAGGCGGCCAGGATTCAAACAAATTGCCTGGCAAGACGCAAGACGAGACGCTTGACGATGTGCTCGCAATAATGGCAACAGTCATGGCCAGATGCTCGTCACGTTTAAACCCGAATTTGGCATTATCTTATCGGGAATTGCTCGTCGACATTTGCAAAATTATTGTAACTTTGCCTCAAAGACGCTCGGCGGGGATCGCCTATGTAAAAACTACAACAAAATAACTATATTCTATGACTTCCGACATTTCTTGTAAGCATCAATCACCAACCTACTTTATCATCGACCTCTTCCTCCTGGTTGTACCAGAATGTGCGTCCTCAGTGAGTTAAGCTGGATGGTCTGGCGGACTTCTCCATCTGTAACGTAGCCAGTGTACAGAATGCTTAGATGTTACAGTTGTAGCTATACCGTATTTCTCGCATATTTCTGCACTAATGTCCTGACGGAGAAAACTGTTCATATAGAAGTATATATCGCACACCCCTTAGCTGAACAACTCTTCCGGCCTACTTTCTTGTACGGAATTACAGGTTGCCTTCTATCTCAAAGTTGCTGAAACAGTTTTGATGAAACAAGCCGAACAGATATACAGGGTGATAGCAAAAATGTACAACTAATTGTTTTGTAAGTATCTTCCTTCATACTAAAGCTTTGCGTTTCACATTTATTGAACGCAACATTTAAAAGCCAAAAGGAATTTGTCCGATATTAATTTCAGATCGGTCCATTGAATGGTTTTACTCTATATGGCGCATTAAAAAAAAACATTTTCAACCTTGCCGCCATTTTCATAGCATGACGCAGCAATTTGCATTAGGTCTACCACTAAAAGTTGCAACAATCTCACCATATTGAAAGCTACAGCAGTCTAACAAGTCAACAGAAGTCTGCTGATATTATTTTACCCAAAATTCTTTGCCGGCTGAGATCATGGTTACGTTTAGTAAAGAGCAGAGAGCTTAAAAAAAATTAAACATTAGCTCTCCACTAACTCACCATTCTTGACATTCCGTAAGTTCCGCGCACTCTATGGAGAGAATGCTTAGGTGCCCTGAAGACCTTTGGCGTCATGAGTAGAGAAGTTACGTCAGTTTGGATCTATAGCGAATTAGAACTAAAACTAAAAATTTCCTTTAAAATGACCACTTCAGGCCGAACACGCACCATGCACAGCCCTTCAAACGTCACCAGGGTGCAGATTTCAGTAGTCGAGTCCCAAATGACGTCTTTTCGTTGACGATCTGCAGCTAGGACTGTCCTACACCCCAACAGTCTGTATTCTCATGGCAGATCTTAACCTACGACTGTACCATTTTCATCTTCGCTAAGCCGAGATGACAAGGATCAGAACATGACAATGTGTTCATGATTCCTCGATTGTCACGAAAAGCGGGATCATTTCCCCGATGACATTTGGTTTAGTGCACAGCCCATTTTCATCCTGCGGAATAAAATGTTAACTCGAAAAATGCCGTCTACTGGGCACCCTGCACCCTATTGTCTCTTGAAGCCACTTCATACTGAATATTTACAGTATGTGACTTTAATACTTTAAACACTCGTGGTTTAGCAGGTCCTTGTGTTTGGGCGCTGTTGAACATTTCGAATGATTCGTTAAAAATGTGCCGAATCCAAAGGGGGGCATGTCTAGCACTGCTTCTTGGAATTTCAGAGGGAAATTGTTAGTTTTTTAAAACTCTGTAAAAGAAAAAAAATTAAAATGTCACAGAGATGGGAAATTAAATGTCAAAGAGAAAAGAAAAGAAAAAAGCCAACCAATCTTTTCATGACTTCCTTTATAAGATTTTTTAAATATTGGAGAACTTTGGGTTTTTGGGTGCTCTTTTCTTTAAGCCATTTCCGTTTTCAAAACAAGTTTTTTCTTTGTGGATTTTATATCAAACAAATTCTTATTGAATTAATTATGTCTGTTCCAAATTACAGCATTCTAGAACAATTAATTGCGAGATATTAAGAAAATAAAATTGCAGTTTTTTTTGGACCACCCTTTATTTGAGTCTGATACTCATAAATATTGTCTTCTACTTCTGACGTGACTGTTTGCTTACAAGACTGACTATAAACCTGCGGTTTCAGGACCCATGTAAGAAGCTAGAAAGCCTTGGCAAAATCAGGGTCTGAAAAAAATCATAATTAAATTACCTTATCTATTATTTTTGAATTTTCAGCTTGTTATTAGCGTGAGATGGTTTTTCCTTCTGATTACCTTTGTGGCTTTCTAAAGGCCATTTTTCATTGATATCCAAATAGAAAGCTGGAGCGCATTGGCAACATTCATCAGAGACAAATTATTTTTTTTATTGTGCAAAATGTGAAATCATTTTCTGAACATGTCGCACATTCAAGAGGAAAGTACATATTTGAAAGACCGCTAGTCAACGCAGCCATTGACCCCCCGCATAAACTTTTTTAATTCACCAAGCGCCATAGTGTATTAGTTATCAATCTTCCCAAGAGAGGATACTGTGGCTTTGTTGACCATGTGAAGGTGTCCGCTCATCCGTACATCATAATCACAATTTCAAAAGTTATTGTTCCACTGTAACTTAGAGTGAACAAATGACTAAAGAAATCATATTAAGTTGCTTTTTTGGGGGCGTACTGTTTTTTAAAAACCCAACAACAACGAAGATGCATAAAGAAGTATTTCCCACAACAACAACGAAGATGCATAAAGAAGTATTTCCCACAACAACAACGAAGATGCACAAAGAAGTATTTCCCACAACAACAACAAAAAAACAAAAACAAGCGTCGGCACAAAAATTGAATTACTTTTTTAAAAGGTTGAATGGGAACTAAATCGTTCCTCATTTTGCGCGGATGTTCATGTTTTGTTTTGTACCTTTCGCACAATATGATCAAATCAAAGCCTTTAAGAATCCTGGGAGGAGCGAAACGAATGTCCAATCAAAGATGCAAATGCAGTTGAGCG
The DNA here is from genome assembly GCF_000002075.1 of Aplysia californica. Taxonomy (NCBI): domain Eukaryota; kingdom Metazoa; phylum Mollusca; class Gastropoda; order Aplysiida; family Aplysiidae; genus Aplysia; species Aplysia californica. The sequence goes on from NW_004797506.1 coordinate 533,275, forward strand.
TTTGCGGATGCATTTGAGAGGTTATATATTTTCGCGTTATGTATATATCCCCCCCCCCCCCCCTGATCTCTTTGCTTATGAGGAAAAGGAAAAGTAAACCAAAATTGTTAAAGCAATTTTAGCAGCAATATTATTTCTTCCCTCTCTATTCTCTCTGTTACTTCTCCCTTTTTTCTCTATCCCCTCTCTCTTTCTTTCTTTCGTTCTTTCTTTATCTCCTCCTCCCCCCCCTACTCTCTCTGTCTCTCTCTCTCTCTTTCTCTCTCTCTCTCTCTCTTTCTCTCTCTCTCTCTCTCTCTCTCTCTCTCTCTCTCTCTCTCTCTCTCTCTCTCTCTCTCTCACACACACACACACACACTCTTTCAGCCTTGTCTCATTTTTAAATATCGGAGAAAATCTTTTCGAAAAATAATATGTAATAACGAATTCCTAAAAATGAAAATAATAATAATGCACATGTGATGTTACCATGTCTCCCACGGACCACAGCGATTTCCAGAGGCGTTGAACGAGTTGCCTATATTTTTCGGTTATGGGACATCCACAGTTGCTTGGGTATATGTATCAAACTGGATATTTAAGCTGCACAATAAAGAATTGATTCCATAGCCACCAACACAAGATGGCTATATATACATACATTCCAGGAATACCGGTTGTTTACACAGCATTTACACTGCTCATGTAAGATAGACTCTGATAGCTAAGACATCTTCTAGCATATTATGGAAGATGTGAGCATACCAAAAGACATCATGTACCAAAAAAAGAAACGAGGAAGTACGAAAAAAAGCCCCCGGATTACGACTAGGTCTGATTAATCAAGATATATAAAAGTTGTCTTCATGGGAGGGGGGCTTGGGGGGGTGGGGGTGTATGACGTCAACACAGATAAAGAGTGTAACTTAAGATTCGGCTCTCTGAAGAAATTCTGGTTCAATGTGAAGTGCACCATTTGACTCAATTAGGAGCCAAATGAGGGACAAGAGGTGGAAAAGTGCCGCCTGCTCTCGACCATAGCAACACTAGATATTGCACTTCATTTTGGAGCCCATGTTGCACACGCTTCGGGGTGAAGTTTCTATAGAGAGCAAATACCGGTGGCCATGACAATGCACAGTCTATGGTATTATTAATCATTAGTCAATGGTCTATAATGCGGTCATAAGTTTCGTGGCGCAGCTTATCCTCAAATATCTCTTAAACGGGTGAATCACCGTCACTCATACTTTGCACGGCAGTTTGTATCAATTTGTCTTAACTTTATCATATTCTCTCACTACAATTGAGGCCAGATTTTAAAACTTTTCTTCATAAATTTATATATAATACTACAAATCTCCATCACGCGAAAACTGTGATTGCTCACAGGACTTCCCAATTCTTGCACACATTTTATTTACGCATATGGCCTACGTCACAGCTCGCCAATGACACTTTTTAGTGGCAAAACCTATTACAAAAAAGTAATTTTTATAGTGAACACATTTTTGGCATTAAAGGTTCTCAAAACATGCGTTCAATAAAGTATAAGTATAAAGTCGCGATTAGAAAACAAAGACAGACTTGTGATATTGCCCGAGCTGTAAACTTTAAAAACTGTAGAAATCATCGACTTGGATTTTTCATTAGTATTTTTTAAAGAATTTTCTAGAAACAGTGTACAGGTGTTTGAAAAAATATTCATGGGTTTGAGACAAATTGTTATAAGTCATTGTGCAAACGTTGGAGAATCTATGTTCAATAGTTAAAGAGATATTTGACAATAAGTTACGCCACGAATTTTTGACCACACTATAGCTTTGGAACCAAGGGACAGAGCGACATCACCAGCAAAGGATGGGCGTCACGACGTGCTGTCTTGCAAGATTAAGGAAAAGGACAGTGGGTGGTTCGAGGGTGCTCTGGTGTGGTTTGTTCCTTCCTTCCTATCAAACACTTGTTGTCCTGATCTTTCCCCTTTTTTATATATATTTGTTACTCTCTTGTAACACATCAAATCTTCGGCACTTGTAAGACCTTAAATTGTTGCAAGTGCAGTAAAACACTTACTATAACAGGAGAAAGACAGAGTAGTGACTGCACAGGTCACGCCTGAAGAGTCACGAATAACGAGCAGACTTCGGAATCATGACAGTAATTTCCTTGCACTCACTGACCCTGGTGTTTTCTGGCTCACACTTGCCCGATTAGAAACACGTGTCATCTGGGGGTTTTTTTTTTAATGAGCACAATGGTGTAGGTTTAACTCTCCGTACAACACTGTAGCACTTGGTAGTAATTGACATAACAAGAAAATTCTGTAGTGTCTGTCAATGTTTCGTGGACATTGCATTCTGTGACATGACTAGACAAGAAAATGAGTGCAAGAAAAGTCACTGCCTGCATTGAATGAAATGAAAGTATAAGAAGCAGCTACAGCTTGTAATACTTGGAGTTTTAAGGATACCGACTTCGA
>NW_004797506.1:536327-543989 GCF_000002075.1 Aplysia californica
GGGGGAATCCCTGGCCGTTTAATCTGGGTCACGTTGCTGACGAGGCTAAAAGGGGTTGAGAATTTTAATGAATTCTTGTTTAAATAAAGCGAGGACTCTTGTGTCTATGAACTGGAACTCCACCCTCGCCCCCCCTCCCCTTCTTGCAGATCACCCTTTCTTTTTTTCTCTCTATGTATCCCAGCCGTCTGTTCTGTCTGTCTGTCTGTCTGTCTGTCTGTCTGTCTGTCTGTCTGTCTCTCTCTCTCTCTCTCTCTCTCTCTCTCTCTCTCTCCCTCCTCCCTCTCTCCTCCCCTCTCTCGTCCCTCTCCATCCTCTCCTTCTGTGCATCTCCCCCACATAATCTCTCTTTCTCTAAGAAAAGTGAATGGACTTACTACAGTGCAAATCTAGTGTTGGTTAATTTCCCTCCTACAGTTCGAATAAAACAGTCTGTCAATATGGACAACACTATTCTCTCATGAAAACTCCATAAACATGAGCCATAGGTCATACAAATACATATTAGCATCACTAAGAGGGAAACTGTTTTCACATAACTGTCTTAGTAACTAATGCCTTGCCACTGTGGACTTTTGTATAAGGCGATAAACTAATAATTGGGTCAACTGAAAGAGAGGAAAAGTCCCAATAATCCTAGCACAACATAGACTATTTCATAATTTTGTCAACAACCTGTCATGTTGCTTTTCTTAGAGAGTCCATCGTCATTTTCTGTCTATGGTACCAAAGTGAGTATAATAATAAGAAAGATCATAATTTAAATGCGTTTTTGAGGCAATGTGTGGTAACTGATTAAAAGGTGCATAGTGCTGCATCTATAATACGGATGGTAAAAAGACGTAGGGCGAGATAGCCCCATTCGACACTGAAATTCGAAGAAAAGCAAGTTAATTCCATCGTTTTTATTGTCTAATGGCGTCAAAGACTTTCTCCTTCGTTAATTGCATCAAGAATACACGTTTCCACTCTAAGACTAGAAGATGTAGCTCTGAAGATGTCGGTAGTCCAGTGGTCCAGTATATCTTAGAGATCCAGTGTGATACCAAGAGTGCACCCCAGAGACATTAGCAAAACAAAAGCTGACCAAAATCACTTATGGGTCGCCAGTTTGGTGCTTCGATATCGGCGTGTCTGGTTCCCCAAATAGAACATGGGGTTGATAGGAAATATTCTAGGAGATATCTGATAGATAATTTGGACGCTTGCTCAGATTCAAACCTCGAACTCTCACAAGGCAGGCAATGCAGATAGTAATATATAATAGTATGATAAATAGCATACATGCTCAAGCAGAACATTAACATACTAACCAGATATTTCGCCTGGGAAAAATGAAGATCATTGGTGTGAATTGCCTTTCCCGAGGACACAACGTCGAACCGAGCTGAGCCTGGAGCCCCCAAAACTGCAACTTCACGATTACGAGTCCGGAATGCGGAAGCACGAGTCTATCGACGCCAGCTTACTGAGATACAGTAGAAAAAGTTATATTACTATTTACAATAGAAATAACTCAAGAGTTTAGGGATGTCATACACAAGGGAACAATGTGTATCACACTGTGCTGAAGGGTCCTGAACCTCCAAAACCGGCGACAATCGCCCCATGTGTGGCCAATTTCATGAATTCGAGCGAGGGTGCGGCGCTGGTCCAGAGATGCCAAATATTCTTTCATTCGCCCGGAGTTGAGAGGAGTGATGGAGCTTAAAGGGGGGGTGGGGGTGGGGGCTGGTTTATAAACCCATCTCGGTAACTATGACCTTTCAGATAAAGCCTTATAGCATGGAGGTATAATAGGAATACATCTCTAAATTGTAACTTTAATTTTTTTGTCTAAGTCTACGGTTTCCATGGTAACGGCCGCCATATTGAAAATGAACAGCTTTCATAAAGTAACAAGGATTTTTTGTTTACCAACCAAATTAGTTTAAATTTGTTCATTGATAGATACACTCAATACAAAATTTTATACAGTTGGGATCCTGGATATCTTGAATAGGAAAAAAAATGTTAGAGATGGATAACTGACCTACCCCTTCATACATCTGGATTTGATTGCACAATCATCCATGTAACTCACTTGTGAATGCATATATTTTATTTTTATACCTGTATAAAGGTAGGGTATGGTGTGATTAACAAGCCCTGAAAATTTCATTGGAATCAAAAAGAGAATAAAAAAGTAGATTTGAAAAACTGTCAAAAATTGAAGTTTTGAGAAAAAACGGCGTTCTGTTACATAATAGGCAAAATAAAAGTTCTAGGACAGAAAATCTGTAAGAAGATGATTGTAGCACAAAGAGTAAACACTTTATAGATTTACAAGTGATTGAAGTATTATAATACGTAAAAAGTCCAGATACCCTAAATTGACCCTAAATCGTCAATTTAACCCCCCCCCCCCAAACCATAAAAGAAATTCTCATTTTTTTGTCTTAAATGTGTATTTGATTTCAAATTCGTTACCAGGGTCAAATTTAGTATCGGTTTCATACTAATTATCATGCCAGTTTAATGTTGAAGAAACGCTCTGCACGTTTAAAAAAAACCTCTTCGTCTAGTTATAAGTGCCGACTGTATTAACTAACAAGACGTAATGGCGATATCTCCTGGCTTGACTGCTGCAGCTGTGTTTGCGTACAAAATATGAGGATGGATCAAACAAAAAAGGAAGATGCGAAGTATCTCAGAAAGCTTTAATGCTATGGACCCGAAATGTTCAGTCTTTTAAAAACAATCGACACCTTTGTATGCAAGGTTTCAGCCTCCGCTAGCCACTTCTGGAACGCACAGCGGTAGTCAACTTCCGGTATGCTTCGCAAATCTGAAATTGCAGCTCTCTCGGGGTCCTGAATGCGTTAAAAAATTCCTCCCGCAAACTTATCTTTCGGAAAAGAGAAATAACCAGAGTTGACAGTGAGCTAAGTCAGGACTGTAGGCTGGATGAGAGAAAACTTGAAAGGTTTGCTCTTGTATGCACAAAGTAGTGGCCCATGCTTTGTGGGGAACTACATTGTCGCGAGGAGCATTGTTCAAGAGAAGCCGATCCTTGGTCTCATGTCATAAACGGCATTCTTCAACTGGGGCAATGCCCTTTGCTCATAATAAGGAGGAGTCATAATAGTTTTATGTGGCATGATACCAACCACAAAGAGACTACTGTAATTAGAAAAGACAGTAGTAAGCCTCTTTTTTATTTGAAACCTTGGGCACAAAACAACAGGTCTGTCTCCCTCTTCATATACCCATCTGTGATACAGTCATTTTGATGGAATTAAGAAAAAATCCATATTTCGTCTCCCAAGACAATGCCTTTAAGTCGCTTGGGTCCATTGGGTTCATACACGTTGAGCGATTCTATAGCAAATTTCATTTCTCTCTCTTTCATGTTCCTCAGTTATTAAATGGGGTATCATCAAGCATACGCTTTTTATATTGAGTTCTCCAAGAATTATAATTTCCACCGACCTAAACAAAAGTCCAGACATTGCAACTAGTTATTGTGCAGGATAACAAAAACGGTTTTATCGTTCACAGAAGAATTTAGGTAGCCACAACGTGGGTCACCAAAACAGTGTCTCTTTCTTCACTATTTCTCAGTCAAAGATAAACTGTGTTTTATGAACAAGCAGGTTTTGAACGAACACAGTAAATTTTCATGATTTAGATTTTAGCGATTCGCCAATTTTGCTTCCTCCACAGGTAAAACCATCCTTTATTTGTGATGTCATAAAACACTTTTCACAACTTTCTGATCCACCCATATACCCCAGGCCGAGGTTCGAGTCAAGACACGTTGTTATACTTGCGTCCATTGTCTCGTGCATGTGTGGGCCGCTTTATATAAAAGAATGCCGGGATTACATCTAAGAACGCCACCATCGGTTTCTGAAAACAGTTTGCAAATTGAACATTTCTCATAACTCCTTTTTCCCCTCTGTCTGAAAATAATAATTATGTCAAGCGCGGACTTGTATTCAAACGTTTTCGTGGGAAAGAGACGTCAGTCTGTTGCTCATTAGAAGGCTTGACTTGTGGGATGTTGTATGATACGAGAGTCTCCTTGACCTAATTTAGGTATATTTTTGGCCCATTTGAACTCCTCCCCCCTCTCGATTATTTCCATAGCGGTTTTGGAAAAATGGAGTCTACGAGCATTGGAACGGTTGAAACTCAATGTTGAAAAGTAGGTCCAGAGAATCGACCCAGAAACATGCCATTAGGTTTTTTATACATTTCCATCGACGTATTCGAGCTCCTTGGGTTTATTTGGTAATGTCAGTTCTTAAGAAATTTGCTCTATAACACTCAAATACAAATTGTGCTTGATTTCTTTAAAGTAGTGGCAAATTTTGCCTTTCATTCAATTTGGTTTAAAAAAAGATTAATTTTATAGTTTTATTGATTTTCTTAATATGGACATTACGAGCAGAAAGACATAGACACATTTCGAGAACGCAGTGACCTTGACCTCGGTAAAAAAATAGCTATGACGTGAAGAGGGCTGCAAAACTGTCAAAAGTGGAATGTAGTAATTTTTTAAAAAGCCATTAATGGCGTCTGTGGTGTTGCGGTTGGGCGCTTTGCTGTCGCACTCAGGAGACAGAGTTCCATCCCCAAGTGTGGAGAAAAGTTTATCGAGTATCTCGGTCTTTTGCTTGGATGTTGTATCCACTTTCAGCTCGTGTTGGCCCAAATAGGCAGGGTTGGATGCCTGCCTCCTAAATGATCTAGATTGTGTCGATAGGGGTGTAACAGACCTACCTTAAAAAGAATCCGACCAAGCATGACATTCCTCATTAAACAACACATCGGTTCTCTTTGTATGTCAATCACTGGATTGGTTGGAGGGCGCAACAGGTAGATCCTACTTCTTTACTTTCCCTCTGATGTTTCTTTCTGTCTGTCTTGAATTGGCGTGTACACACTTCGGTAAAAGTAGATTTCAACCCTGCTCGTCTTATTTTAGATCAAACGCATCTTTTTTCACATGTAGCTCCACAGAGTGGAGACTCTCGACGTGTTACAATGAATCGAAAAGGCTAAAATATGGACAATACGTGTACGTTTCAGGCAGGTTCATCCGAATAGATTTTGCAATATTATGCACAGTGTTGACCTGTTTTTTATCAATTCAATGTATTACTAGACTTTTGATATCATTTAAATGTTTCATATTTTCCCTAAATTACTTTCACAGTTTTCTTTCAGGAGTAAACTAACATCTGCTAGGATTACTCCAGTGAGTGACACTGGTCATATATTAATGTAGGCAACAAGGCCACGGAGTATGTATTTATCATTAGTGACAATTCGGCAGCTGGCTGAAGAGGAAACGATGTTTTGATTCAAAAGGGACAACCGCAAATCCTTCATATTTTTGCACTGTTTGTACGTTTTCCGTTTTCTGTGGGAGTAATCGATTACAATGTACAGTCTTCCTGACAGCGTGAGACGCCCGGGGCTGGTTTCCAAGCTCAGCTTTCAAGGACAGGCGCGAGGCGTGGGCCGTCTGCTTTTTCAATGCTAAGAGGTTCGGAGAATAAGTTTCAATTGGATCTTCACTTGAGAATGTAAACGAAGCCCGGGCTTGTTCGGGTGTTTCGGGAATGAACCTTGCAATTTGAAAACCTGCCCCTTGGGGAATAATGCAAGAACGACATGGGTAAACTATTATTAAATACAGGAGTGGATAAACAAACATGATTGATAGATCTAGAGCTGCAAAGAATAAAAAGAGAGGGGCACCCCCCCCCCCCACATACACACACACAGAGATATAGAGTGAGAAAGAGAGAGAGAGAGAGAGAGAGAGAGAGAGAGAGAGAGAGAGAGAGAGAGAGAGAGAGAGAGAGAGAGAGAGAGAGAGAGAGAGAGATGGGAGCACAGGCCAATATCAGAGGTGAAACAGTAAATGCTAAAATGAAAGGTGGACGAAGGAGATTACTGCTGATGACGATGATGTTGAAAATAATAATATATGGCGCACAGAATCTTTTTGGTGTGGGGAATGAACCAAAACGGCTCGTTAAACGAATCTATTAGAACCCTCTTCTACAGGTAAGCCCGATGTCTGAACAAGAATTTTGCATACAAGAACGAGATACAAATAAACTGAAGTTTCATAAGAAATTCTATCAACATCTGCAAGCGGTGCCACTTTGACTGGATTGAAATGTGTAGCTCGATATCAAAATAGATTGTGTCACGACACGGTGGAATCAGGTGCGCGTCAATTTTTGGGCACATTGAATTGTAGGTATCATCTTAATTAAATCTCGTTGGTTTGCTTTGCTTTTGAGTTGAGATATCTGCGATTAAAGGAGGAGGTGGGGGGGGGGGAAAAGGGGCGGTCGTGCTAGAGGTAAAATTAGCGAGAAAATGGTCACCAGAGTTTGGGGACTTCAAAAGCTGCAGAGACTTTGGAAATATTACGGCACTTGCAACCCAAAATATGTCATATTAGTGCTGAAAATAAGACAGAGAGTAATATACAGAGAAAATGAGAAGAAATGTAAGGAAAACAGATTTTGGAAAAAGGAAGGAGCAAAGCAACCCTGAGCACCCGCCAACCAGCCGCAGAGAGACTCACACACACACACACACACAGAGAGAGAGAGAGAGAGAGAGAGAGAGAGAGAGAGAGAGAGAGAGAGAGAGAGAGAGAGAGAGAGAAAGGAGGGGGGGGGTACACTATAAACACGTGCTCTCGAACACGATGGAAAGGTTTACAAGAAAGACAATTATACAGGCCGTTAACCCTTTTCACATATTATGTAAGCGGATAGCAGACAGAACACACGTCCAGAAGAAAAAAACCCTCAGAATTTGTTAGTTTTTTTTCCTGGAAATTCCCCAAAGTATAGATCTAGTCTTCTCATCCCCCTTTCATAGCGGATGCAGCCGAGTGAGTGAGCTCCATAGACTTTCATGACTATATCCTAGACTGTGCCCTCTGACGTAATTCTGACGTAATTTCAGTTCTCTATGAGGCACAAGATTTGGCTTAGTTTGGAACCAAATGAAAGGCAAGGCAAAGGGGAAAAGAGGGCGGGGGGTGCTGCATGCAGACTTGACTAGAGCTGGACAGGTGTTTTGCCTTTTTATTTTGGAGTTTGTGACGAGCGTACTATGCAGGGATTTTCTTTTTAGAAAGCAAACGAACGGCAGCTATAACAGTGCACGGTCTAAGATATTATAATCAAAGTCTATGGTTAGCTCGTAAACAAAGCCCATTCTCTGTAAATCGATACACCATGAGTTACAGACTCCAGCGCCTTTGCCTGGATTACTACAATCGATGAAGCTTTGGTCTTAATTATCGATGAGATCTTTAATCGAAAAACAACGGACAGACTTTTTCTTAAAACGGGAGGACTACATGGATGGATAAGTGTATGGAAACAACGAATGTACGTTTGCCTCAAGGTCTTCGACACGGAATTTCAAGAAAACTGTGTTCGACTGAGGTACATCTGGGTGTATCTGCGGGTACAATATGTGTGCATGAGTTTGTATGTTTGTGTGTGTGTGCGTGTGTGTGTTTGTGTGTGTGTTTGTGAGTGTATGTGTGTGTATGTTTATGTATGTGTATGTATGTATGTGTGTGTATATGTGTGTTTATGTGTATGTATGTGTGTGTTTGTGTGTGAGTGTGTA
>NW_004797506.1:544140-546176 GCF_000002075.1 Aplysia californica
CGAGTGTGTACGTGCGTGTGTGTGCGTGTGTGTGTGTACGTGTGTGTTTTGTTAATACCAGAAAAGATGTGTACATTAATTTATTCATACATACATCTCTGAAACAATATCAATTCATAATAACTGCAGTAGTGTTCACGCGCTACCCTCTCCCCACCCCCCAAAAAGTATATATAAAAAATTAAATCGAAATTATTTAGATAATTAAGGAAGCATGCCACTTGGACCCTGTCTGTCAGAAATACTCGGTAAAAATTCTCTACACATGCGACAGCAAAGCTCCTAACCACTACACCACATATGCTTATACACGTAGATCAATTTAGACTAGGACAGCGTTTGTGTTTAAAGAAAAAAAATACATCGAAACAGTACAGTTTTGTTGATTGTGTTTCGGGAAACCCCAGAAATCTACTTGTATAGTTATATTCTCCGCGTTAGATCATGTCTACCTTTTATCGTTCAATATACCTTGAAGAGTTCTTTATTTTAAAAGTACATACTATAGCATCCCGAGTTGTATAATTACGGTTGCTTTTATGTCTTATGCAGGTGTTTTTACGCCTCACGTCGACACAATTTAGATCTTTAGGGGATAGCTTCCGAGCCTGCCTGTCATGGGCAACCCGTGCTGAGAGGGATACAACATTCCAGCAGAAAGACAGAGACGCTCAATAAAAATTGCATGTCTCCCCGCTCGGAAATTGAACTCGGGTCTCCTGCGTGCGACAGCGAAACGCCTTAGAGTACAGCTACACCACAGACGTCAATTACCGTTATGAAAAACGCAATTTGAAACAAAGAGGAGTGTAGTGTGATCTAATGTGGTGGATACACGGACAGAGCCCGACACCAGCGTTATGCAAGAGTACAACAACCTCTTATTCGCTTCTTCGGCACAGATGACCCCTTCCCAAGTTCGTAGTAGATCATAGCCAGTGGGTCCTCGCGTGTACTTTACAGGATTGATTGATTTGGTGATCGCCAGTTACTGGCCACAGTTAATTCGTGGCTCAAAGAAGACCATAATGCCGCTCCATTTGGCAATTTTTGATTAACGTAACATCTCGATTGTATCCAACAAATAACGAGCAGTTTTGGATTACTGTTGGGGGCAGGAAATAGAGCAGAAGATGGAAAGGGATTGATGCGACAAGGGTGGTAGTATCCCTGGAAGGGAAGGGGGGAGGGGAGGAAAGGGCAGTCTAAAATTTCGTCAGAGTGTAGAGTGTGGGAGGCGGGGGGGGGGGGGACACAGGGCTAATAATGATTTTGCCCCGGCGTTGATAGATTGAGTGAGATGGAAAGAGGTAGATGGAGTGTGTGGAGTTGTCCACTACATCTTCTGGTTGTAACGTGTGGTCTTGATGCGACTGTCGAAGGATAAATTCGTAACGTGATGTCATTAGGCAATGAAAGTAATAGAAAGCAATTGTGTTTCCTTCAAATTTCAGTGTGCAGTAAGGCCGTCACTCACACTTTTATTTCTTTTGAAATCCGTACAATATATCTATATCTTTTTTTAAAATTGTGTAAGTGTTTTACGGCGCTCGCAACTGCATACGGTCATATGAGCGCGCGGGACACACCAAACATTTTCAGTTGGTAGGAAATTTTGGATTTTTGCCTGGAGAGCGGCCGAAGCCTACTCTTATCGATTTTGGATCACCAAGGGAGGTTTAACGTTGGCAACTTGTGGACGGGACCTCCGAGATTTTTCGCCCGTGTCCGAGAAGTCTTGGTGTAGATCTTACCTACGCTAAGACTAGGGGTGTGGCTGAAAGACAGCAGTAAGAAGGAGCCAAGGAGAAGCAGTAGAAAAGCTGCAGAAAGAGTCAAGAGCCAAGAAGAGAGGGCAAAGGAGGTGAAGGGGTGTGAGCAGAAAGTGGAGACGAAAGCGGAAGACAGAACATTGTTAGAGAGCAGGAAAGGATGTGAAAGAAGAACATTTGAGAGAAGAAACTGTTTCCGTCGCTACTCGGATTCGAACCCGGAACCTTTTGAACAAGAGGCGGCCAACATTTATATATATATAT
>NW_004797506.1:546349-550245 GCF_000002075.1 Aplysia californica
GAGAGAGAGAGAGAGAGAGAGAGAGAGAGATGCACCTTACTCGATTTTTTGCAAGCTGCCTGAGAAACTCAGAAAAGTTACCAATGGTTGTTAAATTTGGTATCAATGGCAGAAGAAGACTACAGACTATGGCAGAGGCGCCCATGTTAGACATAGTTTTAGATAGTAAATAATTATTTAAAAGATATGTCGCTCCTTTTAATTCCTCTCGCAGCATACTTAATTCTGTTTGACAGGATGCTATTCGAAAACTTTGTATCAATTCATTTTTATTGCAAATGTTTTCCGACAGATACAATGTAAGTAATTTGGAAGCGGTTAGCCGTGGCTGAACAGGGTACGACATTCCTGCATAGCGGATAGTCGGAGATAAATTTTATTTCTTAAACAAATTTTCGCTATGCTGGAAGTGAATTCACATGTTCTACACGGAACAGCAAACAGTTTAACAGCTGCACCACTGACGTAGGCATACACCAAATGTGCCAGAAGTTAGCTTAAGAATTTCAAAAACATGGCGTTCAGTCGAACCTGTTCTACAAGATACCTAGGCTACAAGACAATCACCTGTACAAAAGGTCACTTTCCATTTCCTCGCTTGAGTTATTTTTCACTATAATGACTTAAGTGTAAGGCAGCTATTAGTCCCAGACGTCTACTTTTCACCTGGACAATGCGCTACCTTAGAATTACAAAGTTCTATCTGCTCAGTACCTAGTTTTGATAAATTTAGCGCAAAACATTTTGAGTTTCACAACATGTCAAGCTTTTTCGAATGCAATTTTTCGAATATCTTGATAACGACTCCGAATAATCTTACAATTTTGATAGAGCAGACAGAAGATTTGGTTTCTGACCCCATGGTCTTAGTTACTCAAAACGGTCCAAAATCCTATGGTCGTGGTTATGGGTGGCCGTCTCAGACAAGGCTGGAGTTGCTTACATTGTGATGGTACAACTACGACACCCGAGCACGTCCCTGCGGAGGTCCATCGGATAGAGAGTGTGTCTGTGGATTGGCTTGGCTTTTACCTTATTTATTTCCTTTAATGTAGTTGTTTTACGCCCCCATCGACACCGTTTAGATCGTTTAGGAGTAGGGCGTCCGACCCTGCTGAAAGGGATACATTCCAGGAAAAAAAACGAAACACACGTGCAACAGCAAAGCCCACAGAGGCAATATTAACTACGTGTATGTATAGTATTTCTTTTTAATCACGTTTACCGATGATAATGTTCAGCCTCTCTACCGTTTAGAAAGAAAATGCTGAAATTTTACCTCATTTCCATAGTCCTATATGGCGCTGAGACCTGGGATTTGACAAATTAAGAAGAAAACAAAATAGCGACGTTCGAGAAGTGGTGCTCCCCCAGAACGGCCAGAATTAGCTGGTAAGCATAAGACGCACAATGAGGTGTATCAGATTCTCCACTTAAGATGAACCCTGCTGAATAGAATAAAATAAAATGTAGAAAAAACGACGTGAGACCATTGTGAAAGAGGTGCTTGACGGAAGAATGTGGGGCAGGAGAGCCAGGGGAAGACAATGAGTAACAAGGATGGGCAACATAAAAGCATGGACTGGCCTGGATATAGCAGAATGTGTAATGGCAGCTCGCGAGGGTGAAGGATGGAAGGTCATTACTTGTCGGACGCAATGCAATTCGCCCCCCCCCCCAAATGACCTCACAGCCCTACATGCGGAAAGTTAGATCCTTAACTCCCCTCCCCCCCCCCTTTTTTTGTAACCGAATAGTTTTTAAAAAGACAGAAATAGGGTATCGAAACTGGTTATGATCATTCACATCTCTGAGCATTGCGCTATTGTGTGTGTTTTTAATTTGAAGAACTGTGTTATAGTTATCCCTGCTCTCCATTGGGAGAAAGGAATAGGACTTCAAAGAGGGTATATTATAACTATCATTTTGTGTTGGATATCTATGATTAAAATGGGATAAAAGTCAGTGAGGGCTGAGATAAAACATTTTAATGGAGCAATTTGACACTCATTCTCATGACAAAACTGTTCAAAGGTAATTTCCTTCTTTGCAAATTTCTCTTTCAGGCTGCTCCTGTGTTGTTGTTTCAGAATGGTTCTCTTTCTCTGTTGAGCACACTGGCCACCCTCAATGGCATTGGTTTTCAGGCGTGTAATTTACTGGTGGTCAAGGAGTTTCCGAATGAAAAGGGAAATGTTTTTTGACGCGCACCTAAAGTGCAGTCTTGCTCATGGGTAAATTAATGAATGTCGGCCGACAGACGAAGGTGAACAAGCTACAGATTTAAAAGCATTACAAACTTGTTGTTGATTATTTGTCTGATATCCACACACACAAGGCAGGTGAAGCCTACACAATACACAAGATATCAGTGATAGATAAACCGCTCAGAACTTCATTCAAGTGTACACACGCAACAATCTGTCTAAGCCAAGTGATATCATAAATGTAAGACAAGCTTCATTAAGGAAAAAAACTGCGTTTGAGTGTGTATGGGGGCGGGGGGAGGTTGGGGGGGGTGCTCAGTCTATGCCATGTTCTGGAGCAGAGAGAATGTCTGGACTAGGCTTACATAACACAATGCGTGAATGCAGCTCAGCTGCAACATTAGCGAGTACTCGATTTCTCTGCGATTGCCGCATTTACTCATATCGGTACCGACCGGGAGGGGGGGAGGGGTCATGATCACCTTCCCTGACTGGTGACGTAGGCCCATTTTATGACCGGAGGGCGAATTCAAAACCCCACTACACGTCAACCTTGAGTCAGAGATAACACCTCCAGATATTCCAGATTCAACTGAGTCTTCGTCGCAATCAAAGTCTTGACAAGTTTTCACAACGTCAAAAACTGCCAACTGCAGGATGGTTGTTTTTCCACCGTTATCTGGGTGCAATCTAATATATGTTTGGCAACTTGGAAACACATGTGTAACTTTTCTCATAAAGTTACGACAGCTACAGAGTTAAAAGTTGGCAAGTACCTGCAAAAAGATAGACAGGTCCTCACGACTGAGCCCGATTTTTTATTTATTCATTTCCTGAATTCATAAATATTTATTTGACAAAAAGTTCCCGTCCTTCTTAGGCCTTTATGATTATTCCACTGAGAAACGAAACAAATCTGCGTAGCTGTCCTCCACAGCGGAAGTGCCGGAAGTGATATTTTGCGAGGCGCATTTTGTTTTGAGAGTTTAGATCTAGATCTAGATCTTCTAATTTTTTGCATCTCTCGAGATCTATTGCTCCATTCCAGTAGAGTGTAAATATAGTAGGCCAATGACTTTCAGTTGATGTTAATGTGCCGATCATTCCTTTCATCGAAAGGGTCCCCAGCTAGTTATATATAAATGTCGTCAACAGTGCTGAAAAAAAAAGTTATTTCTTTTGTTTCAAAATAAAGATTCCTTTAGAACAATATTATTGTTCCTCCTACTATCTGTACACAAGATGTTTCACTCCCTCCTCCTTGGTCACTCCTCAAAAGTAAAAGGATACCGAACGCTGAACTTGAAGACGTCGAGTTAAGTGTATTTTAGCACCTTTCTTAGGTGAAAAGGCTAGATGAGTGTACGGGGTGGGGAGGGGAGTAATCGAATAGCGTAGGCGATATTGTAATGCTAAATCTTTAACACTGCACAACCTCTCAAAAATCCCTTTTTTCTGTATATTCAATTAGAATGTATATGAACAAAGATCGAAAATTCCCACATTTGTAACTACGTTATTCCGTATAATTCTGCTAAACATGGATGACCGAAAAATAGCTTCGCTCTCGTATTACGTAATCCGTTGTGTTTGTTGACTCCATGAAGTACACTTAGTATTGAGAAAAAATGTTTGATGAGCTGGAAAGAAGCGCACACACACACACACACACACACACACACACACACA
>NW_004797506.1:551852-556206 GCF_000002075.1 Aplysia californica
CCGGCTGCCTGTCAGTAGTGTCAGGGCCAAACCTGGCGGAGGGAGATACGGTATCTCACCAGAGAGACAGATATATACATGTACCAAGAGTTATCCCCACCTGGGAATAAAATTCAGATCACCTTCGTAGTTTTAATTTATTATTGTCATACAGTTACTGTATATGTATATACAAGACAGTAGGCTACAGTGTGCTACGGCCAATCATGCCAATTCAAGGACAAGATAAGGATCTGACAGGGTTAGATAACGAGATAGGAATTACACACCAAGCTCGTCCTAGGCTACATTTTCCATTGGCCGACTACATGTACAACCTTGTATGTAACAGGAGTGCTGATTTTTTCAGAAAGTAAAAAAAAAAAGAATTCAAATGAGGTAGCGCTTGATGAGGCCCTCGTGGACGCTCACTGTTAAAGCAATCAGGAAACGACAAATGCAGTTTTTGGGACACCTGGATAGACACAGGGGTCTTGAACATCAAGCTCTCACTGGCAAAATCGAAGGCAAATGAGGCAAGGGTAGGCCAAGGGCAACCTACTTAGGGAACCTAAACAAATGGGTAACGGTGAAAGATCAGGGAAACGTAGCTTTTTTTAAGAGCATCCGAGCAAAGGAATGAATGGACAACCATGGTCGCCGATGTCTGTCGCAGACCTGGCACTGGATGGATGAATGAAAAAAAACCCCATCACCTTTTCTTTCTTATTAACTTTATGCACCCAGAACTGCTCAACATTTTCTATTGAGTATCCTCCTTGTATATGGGTATCATAATACTTATTATACATGTATTGCTAACATTCACCCCTTGGCGCTCATAGATCTATGACTTTATGCAGTTGCGAGCGCCGTAAAACCTGACAACAGCTAAACTAAAAACGACGTACTAAAACTAAACAAACTAAAGTTGTTTGGCCTAATCTAACAGATACACGGTTAGAGTAAGACACCAACTACAGTATATTAATAAAGCAGTAACAGAGGAAGATCACGACAATGTACAGCAAGATACAGTAAATTTATTGCCATAAATTACATCGTCATCTTGACAACAGGCTGTTCTCGTCTGATTTTGCTGCTGCTGATTTTGTTACTGTTACTGCTGTGACTACACTCTGTTGCTGTTACTACTACGATACTGTTCCTGTTACCGCTCTCAACATGAAGTCTTGTTTGTGTCTCCTGGGAATGATCTTCTTTGTAGGTAAGTTGACATCTCTGGATTAGTTTTTATTCCATCGTACTCTAGATTAATAATAATTAACTTGAACAGGTGAACTGTCTAAAACGATTAGCTTTTTAAAAAATTACTCTGGTCTGTAAGTGTGTACACTCGAGCTTGTTCAAGACGACCACCCATTGTCAAGGAGAAAAATGGCTATCATGGACAGTGTCATTATAGAACTGAAAAAAAAACAACTAACGAGAGAAGTGTATAGCTGTTGGTACAAGTACACGTAGTTGCCTTAGGTTGTCGTTAGAGACAATTCGACTTTATATCCATTCTGATGTATACTGCTAATCTTTTCTTTAAAGTTGAATACGAAACGCTGGGAAAATGTTATACGTATGTATTACTTTACACGGGGTTGGACAGGCAGACAAGCGCTTAAACATACACACACGCGGGCCCATACGCACGTATACATGTACATTGTATGCTGATTAATAGTAATAATAAATATTATTACTAATATTATCATTATCATTATTTTTTCATATTAGGCTATAAATATCTTTTAAATTATATTATTATTTTTAAGCCATGATATTTTAACATCAGTATTATTATTATCACTATCATTGCCCCTTGTTGTTATTACTATAGGTACTCAGATAATAATGCTATAATTAACATTATAGATACTAATAGTAGGCTTAATATCATATTGACATTATAAATTATAATTAGGCCTATCATTTTTGTTATCACTGTCATTATCATTATCGTCATTGTAGTTGCGGGGTTTTTTTCTTTTCTTTTTCTCTTATAAGGTGAGTGTTTTACGTCCATCGACTCACTTTCGATCATTTTGTTAAAAGGTGGTTTCCCGGCTGCCTGTCAGTAGTGTCAGGGCCAAACCTGGCGGAGGGAGATACGGTATCTCACCAGAGAGACAGATATATACATGTACCAAGAGTTATCCCCACCTGGGAATAAAATTCAGATCACCTTCGTAGTTTTAATTTATTATTGTCATACAGTTACTGTTACTGTTTAGCATTAGCATTGGTATTATATTATCGCTGTAATTATTATTGTTATTATTTCTGTCATTATCATCATCACTGCTATTACAACATATAATACTATTTTCTTTTAGAGGCCTCATACGCGTTTGTTCTGCCCTAATATAAAAATAATAATTAATAATAATAATAATAATAATAATAATAATAATAATAATAATAATAATAATAATAATAATAATAATAATAATAATAATAATTGTATTACTCCTCCAGCTCTGGCCAGCGCCGAGTCAACAGACAAGAGAAATGCGGAAACCTGTAAGACTGAGTGCTCCGAGAACGCGGACTGTGGCAAGTATGAGACCTGCATGAAGCTCGGCTGTTCCAAGATCTGTTTCCCGATCATCGTGAGGAGACAGGCCGCGAGCCGGCCGTGCCTGAAGACCCCGATGTGTCGCATATACTGCGCCACGGGCTACGTGTTGGACAGCGAAGGATGTGCTCTCTGTGAGTGCAAGACTCCTCCTACGCTGTAGTTTGAGGTGGGAGAGAGCCCAACTTGAGACAGAAATTCATTTGGTGTTTGGTTGTTGATGCTTTTTTTTTTGGAGGGGGAGGGGGGGGGGGGGTTTGAAGGCTACCTACACATTTGTTAGCTTTGTCCTTTAACAGATGAACGTTAAATCCGGAGGTCCCGCATCCTAATTAAATATTTAACCTCACAGTTTTGAAAGGGGAAATACACCTGTACTAGAAATTAAAAACGGCGATTCAGAGGTTCATGTGTTAACACTTGGTTTTTTTATTTTTGAGATACACACATGTCACGTAGATCGTATACTGTCGTTGTAGATGTTTTATGCTCGTACCCGGTATCGTACATACTACATGTATTATTTGAATCAAAGTCTTTTTGTAGACGGGCTGCTTCGATCCAGCCTATCAATATCAGAGTCAATTCGGGCTGAGAGAAATATAATATACTAGCTGGGCCCCTTTTCGATGAAAGGAATGATCGGTGCCTTAACACCTACTGAAAGTCATTGGCCTACTATATTTACACTCTAGGGCCTACTGGAAAGGAGCAATAAATCTTGAGAGATGCCAAAAATTACAAGGTCTAGATCTAAGCTCTCAAAACAAATTGCGCCTCGCGAAATATCACTTCGGGCACTTCCGCTATAAATTGACAGTTACACAGATTTGTTTCGTTTCTCAGTGGAATGATCACAAAGGCCAAAGAAGGACGGGAACTTTGTATCTAATATATTTTTCTAAATTCAGGAAATTAATAAATATGAAATCGGGCTCCGTCATGGGGACCTATCTATCTTTTTCGCAGGTACTTGCCAACTTTCAACTCTCTAGCTGTCGTAGTTTTATGGGAAAAGCGACACATGTGTTTCCAAGTTGCCAAATATAATATACTAGCTGGACCCGCTTTCGATGAAAGAATTGTTCGGTGCATTAACATCAACTGAAAGTCATTGGCCTACTATATTTACACTCTACTGGAATGGAGCAATAAATCTTGAGAGAAAAGTCACACATGTGTTTCCAAATTGCCAAATATAATAGATTTATAGATTGATTCTTTAATTCGTTTTTGTAGTTTTACACTCCAGAATTTCAAAAGTGTGGAAACAACAGTGCGCACGGCTAGTGAACGGAAATATCACTTGTTTACAATGGCGTCTTAGAAGACAGGTTTTCCCAAGATTAGATCTAAACGAGACTAATGCAAAACTGAAAATTAAACTACAGTGACTTCAGGCTCCTTAAAAAATGTGCACCCTTTAAAAGGGAAAGGGGGGGGGGTACACCTAAAGGCTATCTCGCTTATTCCTGGACCGAATTTTACCACATTTCACACATATAACAAGCATACTATAAGGAGTCTTAAAAACCGCAATCACATTTGAGAAAAAAAGCTTCGTTTCCATGGATACGGCGGCCATATTGGATTTTGTTGACATGTCTTAAGTAATGAATACCGCACTTACTGCTAATGGGAATTGATTGTTTTGCACAGTGGCGAAGCGTTTATATAATCAAATAATCACTGCTTCCCTTCCTAATTTTGAAACATTGTCGCTGTCAAATCCACCCATAAACGTAAACCTCATAAATTAAAAGTGAAAAGACGTTCATAATCAAC
>NW_004797506.1:556306-559561 GCF_000002075.1 Aplysia californica
TAGCTGTCGTAGTTTTATGGGAAAAGCGGCACATGTGTTTCCAAGTTGCCAAATATAATATACTAGCTGGACCCCCTTTCGATGAAAGAAATGTTCGGTGCATTAACATCAACTGAAAGTCATTGGCCTCCTATATTTACACTCTATTGTAATGGAGCAATAAATCTTGAGAGAAAAGTCACACAAGTGTTTCCAAGTTGCCAAATATAATAGATTTATAGATTGATTCTCTAATTCGTTTTTGTGGTTTTACACTCCAGAATTTCAAAAGTGTGGGAACAACAGTGCGCACGGCTAGTAAACGGAAATCTCACTTGTTTACAATGGCGTCTTAGAAGACAGATTTTCCCAAGATTAGATCTAAACGAGACTAATGCAAAACTGAAAATTAAACTACAGTGACTTCAGGCTCCTTAAAAAATGTGCACCCTTTAAAAGGGAAAGGGGGGGGGGTACACCTAAAGGCTATCTCGCTTATTCCTGGACCGAATTTTACCACATTTCACACATATAACAAGCATACTATAAGGAGTCTTAAAAACCGCAATCACATTTGAGAAAAAAAGCTTCGTTTCCATGGAAACGGCGGCCATATTGGATTTTGTTGACATGTCTTAAGTAATGAATACCGCACTTACTGCTAATGGGAATTGATTGTTTTGCACAGTGGCGAAGCGTTTATATAATCAAATAATCACTGCTTCCCTTCCTAATTTTGAAACATTGTCGCTGTCAAATCCACCCATAAACGTAAACCTCATAAATTAAAAGTGAAAAGACGTTCATAATCAACAATGAACAGTATGCCTAACATTCAAAACGGTTTCACGGCCACAGAAATAGCCTGCTCACCCCTCTCGGGCCACTCCATAAGCAGTCACAAGCTTTGATTAAGTAAGCTTAAAGTGGGGCTGGAAGAGACTACCAATAGAGTTGAAGGGAACATGTGCATAGCAGTCAAAATTGTTTCATTGCCACATATACCCTGTTCACCCCTTTGGGGCCACAGTTATAAGCAATCACAAGCCCTGATTATGTAAGCTAACTAACACTAGTCGAGTCTACCTCACAAATGTGAGGGGAACTAACTCCTAATAATCTCTTGACTGCTGCAAGTGCTTGTTTTTTTTCCTCGACTTTTTACCGTCCTATAATCAAATCATGACCTCGATTATGATACCAGCTCCTAGACGCGAAAGGCTTGACAAAAACAGCCAAATGTGAAATTTTAAAAAAGATAATTGTCATGTTCTACCAAAGAGTTAGACTCACTGGTAGATCTATAACATATAAATCTAGTACTGACGTCTCTGCTTCTTTGCTTTGTCTTTGTGTATTCACATCTAAAGTTAAATTTTGTTTTAGTGGGAACTGATATTTAATAAGATACTTTCCCGATTATTCTGGCGGTTGAACATACAATATGAATTCCGGATTTGTTCTCATTCACAACTCAGAGTCGCCGCCTCGAGTAAGATTCTTGTGTGATATCTACAGGCAATATCTGGTCCCATTTCACTTTGATTACCCTGTCAAACAAGTCAGCCTTCGCCCCTGGTTTTGCATGCGTGTTCACAAATATTAGATCAAAAAATTTGTCTGTTGTTTTTTTCTTAAACGAATTAGAAAATTTCTTAATGAATTTTTTCCTGAGGTAGTATTCAAGTTTGCAAAAAATCCGTGAAAATCCACACTCAAAACACCCAAAACAAAAATCTATTTCATATACCAAAAATTCAACAAACAAATCTTTAGTATTACATCTTCTCTTCATTCTGTAAAAATTTCATGAAGAATGGATGAAAAATGGTGGAGTTATTTTAAAAAGTATAGAAAAAAGTAGCGTTTTGAGAAAACGGCCGATACAGAAAAGAAAATATTCACTTTATAAGGAAATGGTGGTGACAAACATGCACGGTTTGGGAAGGAATAAGGTTTTTGGGGTTTCTTATGCGATGAAATAGTTGTATGAGGGTGAGGAAGCTAAAAATGCCTACAACTCAAATTCCATAATTTTGAGCTGAATCGGGGGACCTAAAATGATTCTGAACCATCGTTAATTCTGTCAAATTCGAAATTTAAATGGTTGGGAAGTTTTAAGTCTCCAAAGTGACGAACTTTCACAAATGTAATATGTATAGATATTATTTTATATAAATAAGTAAACTTTATCAACGCTCTCCCGATTTAGCTGAATGTGCATACTACGTAAATCATATTTGCTAAATTATTCTGAGTTGGTGCCAATGTCACTCAATGCAAATCTGTCTCCGAAGACCGACGATATCGTTTTTACACGGCTGCAATCGAAGCCGAAATACATAACACAACTCTTAAAGTAAATAGATTCATTTTTTAAACAAGGGTAAAGGTTTAGTTTTGCATGACTATTTTTATTACATAACAAATGTAATGATAATTACTATGATGGTAACAAAATGATGATAAATATAATATCGTGGTAATGATAATGATAACAGTACTCGTATAAAAGAATAATAATAACAAAAATAATGCTAATAATAATTATTATTAATTATTATAGAATAATAATGATAATATAAGAAAATTAAATGATAATAAGAGCAATAATAATTATGATAACGATGATGATGATGCTGATGATGATTATTATTACATTGATTTCGTTAAAAAGCGCAAACATCACAAAATCAAGTAATTAGCTCCCGAAAAAACAGCAACAGGTATAACATAACAGTAGCTTCACCAATCCAAACGAAGTGGAACAACGCAATCTCGCAATTTCAAGTCGTTCGCGAAATGTTAGCAGGAGCGCTACAGCATGAGAACCCAAATACATGTACACGAATAGCACTGAGTGACCCAAAATGTCAATAAAAGAGAGCGCAAAAAAAAACAACAACCCACAACAACAACAGCCAGTGCATATTAATAAATTCAGTCGTTCGTTCACTTTAACGTTTGTGGTATTGTTCCTACTACTACTACTACTACTACTACTACTACTACTACTACTACTACTACTACTACTACTACTACTACAACTACTACTACTACTACTACTACTACTACTACTACTACTACTACTACTACTACTACTATTACTACTACTACTACTACTACTACTACTACTGCTACTATTACTACTTCTGCTACTACTACTACTACTACTACTACTACTACTACTACTACTACTACTACTACTACTACTACTACTACTACTACTACTACTACTACTACTACTACTACTACTACTACTACTACTACTACTAC
>NW_004797506.1:560995-568264 GCF_000002075.1 Aplysia californica
CCCCAGATTCCGTTTTATAAGCGTGCACACTGACCAGGTGACGTTTGGGACCAACCTGATCATGTAGACAAGACTGCAAGAATTATATCGTATACTCTATGTTACGTATCGACACTTGATTGCATGGAAATGTGCAAATAGTTCCACAGCCGATCTCTGGCTTGGCTGAGACTGAGTGGTTCCATTTCATTTGTATTGGTGAAGCTACTGTATACCTGTTGTTGTTTTTTCGGGAGCTAATTACTTGATTTCGTGATGTTCGCGCTTTTTAACGAAATCAATCCTCAAATTCAAGTCGTTTCGCGAAATATTAGCAGGAGCGCTACTGCATGAGAACCCAAATACATGTACCCGCATAGCACTGAGTGACCCAAAATGTGAAAAAAGAGAGCACAAAAAACCCCCACAACAACAACAGCCGGTTTATATATTAATAAATTCAGTCGATCGTTGGCTTTAACGTTTGTGGTATTGTTCCTTCACAATAAGACAGTTTCCTTCAAAAGCTTCTTACGTACGGGCCATCGAGTGAGCTCTCAGCTTTGCCAATGCGCACGGTCGCGTTTGAGATTACCCTCACATTTCTTGCTATTTGTCTCTTTGAATGTTGTTATCAGAGTGCTTTTTTAAATTCTTCTTTGACTTGCTCGACTTATCGCTAATAAGAATGATGATGTCCATATTTTGCCGACAGCGCGACAATTAATGGGCTTTCAGTAACTCTAAACCGAAACAGACCATCGTATCAGAGAAAATAGACACCATTACTTACGGAGCTAAGGATGAGCACAGTTTTGCTTCCATGATCTAACAATTAATTACGATTTTCATAATATCATCTTCACGTTTCTCTTATCTCCCTTTCCCAATCGACCAGCCGAAATCGGCTACGTTCGATTAATGCCTCTTGGTAGACTGCTTAGCCACGGCACGATCTATCGTCTTTCCCCCAGTTCGCTAAAAGCAACACGTTTTGCGGCTCAGCTTACGCAATGGGAAAAACGAGCGCTGGAAGTACGGGACACAGAAGTACGTAATCCTGTTTCGTGTTGCTTTGATACCTGAGGAGATTGGATTAACTCATTGAGGACGCGCGCTCTAGCCCGAAGCTGCAGCTGTTTTGTGGCACTGTAAAAGAGACGGATAACTTCGCTATGAGTGTATAATATTCAGTTCCTTTTGGGGGGGGGGGGGATTTTAAAAAAATCTATATAACTATAAAAGACAGGCAACAATATGCATCCAATGAAACCTGCAAGTTTACATTTTGTATTTTTGATTTGAGCATGATACGTCGAAATTTTCCACAACATGGCCTTTGGTACGTTGCTGAGCGGACATAACTATCATTATGTGTCCACTACTACTTGAGTAGTTCTAGTAATGAAGTTTCGGGTTTTACCCTCTAACATTTGGAAGAGACGATGGCAATGTTTGCGAATACTTTAGTCTAGAATGTAAAAGAATGTTACTTTGAATCTTCCTCTACACCTCGGATTTTGTAATTCCAGCATGAAAGACAGAAAAAACAAGGGGTAGAAGAGAATAAGAGAGAAAGAGGAGTGGGAGAAGGAGGAGGGAAGAGAAGGAAAGAGATATTTGGAGGAGTGAGAGAGGGGAAGAGAACGGGGAGTCGAGGAGGAAGAGGCAATTAATATAAGGCAAAAAGGAGAAAGAGAAACATGAAAAAGAGGGGGGTGTTAACAGACAGACTGTAGACAGAGAATTGTAGAAACTTGCAACAAAGAATATAACACTGACATATTATTTTCTCCCACAAACCTTTTCAGATAAACGTGATGATTAAACACTTTTAATAATGATAACTTTACACTTCCTTTACAAGCCTTGGCCCGTCGTTGCGCAACCAAAGCTATGACCTCGCAAGAAAACGTTGCAAAACTACAAGACTGACTCAATGAAACAATTTTCGCCACGGCTTACCAACAAAATTTTGGGCTTTGGCTTCTTCGAACAAAGTAAGGGTCAGGACTATCACCAAAAATGTTAAAGAGAACAATTCGTACCAGGTCAGATCGCGCAGAAATCAGTAATTGATTCTGGCATGTGTGCGGCCAGAAGCCTGGCTTTTGAGAGATTCAATGTCACTTTCCCAGCAATTTAGAATACATGTAGTTGCAAATCTATTCAGATTAGTTTTACTAGGGTCGGAGAAGTAATATACAGTAGAAATTCTCCATCATTGCTCACAAAAGATGCAAGTTTCATTCCCACGTGAGGGAAATCTATTATATCGACTATAGCTGCCTCTCTATTCCACTCAGCTAGGGTTGTGATGGTGGTAATGATTGCAATTTTTTACACCCTCATCGGCACAATTTAGATGATTTAGTGGGTGGGCTGCTTCTACCCTGTCTGTTTAGGCCAACGCAGCCTGAGTGGCTCACAGCATCCCAGCAGATTGACTGAGATACTTGATTAAATGACACCCCCTCCCCCTTTCTGCCGGTAATCGAACTAGCGCCTTGTCCGTGCGAGGGAGACGAAACTAAGGCATTAACTGATACACGCCGGTCAACATGGGTCGGCCCTTACAATAAAAGGCTGAAACTGACTGTCCCTTACATTATAATCTAAATTGCGTTGATATGGAGAAAAACAAAAGAAAATGACGTTTTCGCTGCAACGCAGCCACTTCCATTTTAGTAGTGGGTTTCCTGAAGTAATTGCTCACAATCTTTATAAGATCGTCTTAATCACTCACTGACACGGAGCCCGCTGACTATCTCATTGTCGTCTGTAATACCTGAAACACGGTTTTTACAGTTGTTATTGAACATCATTTGTGTATAAAATAAAATTATAAGTAAGTCATCTTGGGTTGGGGGAAATGAGGAGAGGGCTCAACACAGGGTACTTTGTCCGAATACACGACATTAATTTGAGAGAAAAACGTTCACAGAAAAAATTAACACTTTTGTTCCGAGAATTGATGAAGTTCATTCGAACTGCGACACATTGGTGCTGTTAAAGTCACAGTTTTACACAGAACCATTCCTCTAACGTTGCAAAGGGAAGACATCAAGGGTTTTTGTTTTTGTTTTTCAGTTTGTTTGTTTTGTTGTTGTTGTTTTGGGTTTTTGTGTTTGTCGGGTTTTTTTCGAGTTTTGTTTTGGGTTTTTTTTGTGTTTTTTTTTTTTTTTTTTTTTTTTTTGGGGGGGGGGGGAGGTCCGCACTGTGTGTGAACCGTACATCATATGCGTTCATTTGGTTAAAAGTTGTTTGCCCTCCATAGTTTGCCTTTGTCTGTAAACCAGCTTACCCCTCTCACCCACTCACAAAAATGACAAACTAAAATAATCCTATCTAGAGCTTTTCCTTTAAGCAAAATAGTACTAAAAGTACATGAAGTAGTAAATTATTATTACCCCAACTTATGGATGAATCACAAGAAAAGCAGAACAATTCTAAAAGCATAAAAATGACCAGAAACCGTTGAACATAGAGGAAAAATATATCACCAATTTCCCCAGCAGTGGCCATAAAACAGTCCGATTTTTGTGACTCTGGGTTTTGAGAGTCCAAGATGAGAGCTGTACCCGGTTCTGGACAAAGCGATGTAACACTGGAAGTGTCGCTGGGCGCTTCCGACAGTACCGACCTAAATGTGTCCACAAGGGCGATAAATCACAGAGAAAAGAAACAACAATTTACCGACGTCACAGTTACAGGGCACTTGTCAGGACAAGTTAACACTCTATCGCAGTGCTTGCGACCTGAGCAATGTCACCCACTTGAGGGACATTTGGTAATTTTGGTGGGTGGTGGGGATTACCCCGGTAGTGAGTGACGGGTATTATTTATTGATGGCCCGCCAGGAAATACATGTAGGTTGGCGGTACGAACATGTTATCGGCAGTCTAATAATGGTTGCGAAATGGGTGCCAGTTGTAAAAGGGTTGACAAACACTGTTCTAACGTAACAGCGGCGAGGAGTGGTTTGGGTATTTTTTCTCTTTTTTTAGGGAGGGGGAGAAAGAGATCACATTGGGGGAACCGTACATCATAAGTTTTCATTTGGTTAAGAGGGTCAAATCGGAAAAGTTGTTTGCCCTCGAAAATTTCAAACAGATACCGCCAGACTATATGACGCTGTCACTCTACAGAACCCCTTCTGAAAGAAAGAAAACTCACTTCGAAAGTATTGTCCTTCTCAAGAGTGTTTTTATTTTACTAACTATATCGGGTGTTGTTTGTAAAGAAGTACTTGTTCAATTTCCGAGTCCACACTGTCTCGTAAGTCTCATTACCAATTGACTGTCCCCTTTGTCGTGGTCCCGGAAGGAGTTGAGGTCGCCCAGGTTGGAGATAAGTCTGAAAAGTGAGAAGAAACCGACAGCCCCAAAAACTTAAAAAAGCTTGAAGAATTTAAATTGTGGTTTCAGATCAGCAGGAAAATGTGGGAAATAATTGTAGCCCCGGGGCACCAGACGTGAATGCCACACGTATTTTGCATTATAGGAACGTTGTTTTTTAAAGACAAAATAACGGACTCAAATCACGTTTTATTCTTTCATGATTCCAATCTCTACAGTGTAACTTGCACAGAGTTTTCTTCTGTAATGTGTCAAATGCTCGAATACGCTTCCTTTGATATCTCGCTTTTTTCATGAATAATGAAACCAAGTCTTTTCTATACATGGACAATTGATTGAAAAGACAGCCGTAAGGAACTGTTTCCTAGTCGTTAGCACGAAATTTTAAAAAATACTAGCAGTTTCTATCGCTGTAGAATAATAATCAGGCCTGTTTGCCTCGGGATATTGGCGCACCAATTTTACAAGACCCGGTGAATCAAATTTTCCTCAGAAAATCCAAACAACTCACCATGGAACAAAAACATTCACAATGTTCTTTTTCTCACTTTCTTTTTTTCCCCACTGTTTCGGCGGATCCCACCTTCGCTTCTTTTATGTTCATAACCCCCTCGCCCTCGGCATTCGTTTCTGTTTTCTTATGGCCCATAACAGACTATTCATTACATTTATACATCATTTTTGTAATGGTGTTTGGAGGTAGTGTATTAATGTGATTGATTCTGTTCTCCTCTTCCTAACTTAAAAAAAAAAAAACTAAAAAAGGAGTTTGGGTCATCTCTTTAAGTTAAATCTCTGTTGTGAAGAGAAAAGCCACCAATAATGATATGTGTATGCTAAATGTTATTGAGCTCGTGGCTTCAAGCAAAGAACAAAACATGTTTTCTTTTCGTCTCGAGATTTTCTTCAGATCTGTCGTAAAACGAGACTTCCAACCGGATAAAATGTTGTCAACATTAAAAATCAGAGACTTTGGTGTAAAAATATTAATGAAGTGTAAAGAGGAAGATACGAAGGACAATAATTTGATATGTGTTGTTGCTTTTCTGTTGTTGTTTTTGTTGTTGCTGTTGTTGTTTTATTTTTTATTGAGTGGAGGAGTTTGTTTAATTATTAGTTTTTCTGGGGTGTTTTAAAAGACTTCCAAGCTAGCAGAAGGATTGAAAGACAGTGCGCTTGTAACTGGCGTCTGTAGTGTAGCTGTTAGATGCTTGCCTGTCTCATGCAGGAGACCCGAGTCCGTTTTCCGTGTGCGGACAATTTTTATCGAATATCTCGGTCTTTCTACTAGGGTGTCGTATGATTCCCAGCCTAGGGTAGGAAGCCCACGTTCTTAAAATCTAATTATCTTGATGGGGGCGTAAAAGACCTACGTTGATAAAAATTAATTTGATAATAATGTGCTAGTAAGGTACCTGGTAGGTCCGCGTATAAAAGTCCCAAATAGGACACGCCTTATGAAAATCCAGATTGGGATTTCTCAGCGAATTGCTATTTCCTGGAGCTCGGTTCTATTCAATGTCCATTGGAAATAAAGCTACAGTTTTCTAGCAGGAATCCTGTCAGGCCCACAGGGCAGAGAGGGATACAACATCCCAACAGACAGACAGAGATACGATTAAAAGAAAAAACATCTTCCCCACTCGGGATTCAAATCCCATCCACTATATAGCAACAGTGAAGAGCCAACCCTCTACTCCGCACACTCCTATTGATCGTCAGCAAAACATAAAGCTTGAAAAGACATGATAAGTACTGAGAAACAATGCCACTCCCGCGCAAGAGACATTGTGGCATACAATTCGCTGCCTTAGAAATACAAAGTTCTATATTATGACATCTTTAGCCGTTTTGAAGTACGAAGACCTTAAGCTCGGAAACCAAATATTCCAAATTATGCTCTATCAAAATCGTAAGATTATCCGGAGTCGTTACCAAGATAAATATACAAATAATTGATTTCGAAAAAACTTGACATGTTATGAAAATCAAAAATTTTTTTACGTCAAATTTCTCAAAATTAGGTACTGAGCACAAAGAATTTGGTAAACCTAAGGTAGCGAAATGCCAGCCCGTCAGCGAAAAAGTTGCTCTTGGTGTCCATGGGAGGTCGGACTATCTATAAATTCCATTCCCGCCCAGGCTGTTAAGAAATAAGACAGAAGAAAGAAGGAAGAATACGGAAAACACGACAAAATATATGTCTCACACGCCCATCTGCTCTTCAGTTCACTGAACACTACAATTTCTTATGGCCGGAAAAAGTATACATTTTGGGACAACACATGTCGAGTTGATTGTACCACACGTAAATATTACCTGTCACTCACATTTTGACATTCCCGTTCAGAGAGTCCCGCTGACAAGGGCGTTTGAAAAAATATTTTCACTGAACTGCTAGATATACTTCGTGAACCCATGGTATTCCACAGGCATTCGTCCGGCCATCTGCATAATAATATATCAGAGCAGTTCTAAATGCCGACGGTTCTGTCTGGTTACGTCTTGTACGGTACACAGACCTCCTCCGTCTTTGTTTTCTTTTGCTTTTGGAAGGTCTATCATAGGAGAATTATTTTAAGAACAATATCTAAATTTTCTTTTCTTTAAAAACATCTTTTTAAAAAAAGTGGAAACTTGTATTATTTCAATGTGCGTAGTTTTATCACCATTCTTAAAAAAACGAAATAGATACAAAATTTGATTTAATGAAAGAAGGCTAACCTTTGAATTTGTTCGACTGCTTTTTTGCTATAAATCGTAGACGAATAGTTTTCACGTCGGGAAGTTCAACAGAATAACTGTTTGTGGAAATCATCTTATTTTAAAGTTGATCATCCACCATCATCATCATCATCATCATCATCATCATCATCATCATCATCATCATCATCATCATCATCATCATCATCATCATCATCATCATCATCAT
>NW_004797506.1:568862-577904 GCF_000002075.1 Aplysia californica
ATGATGATGATGATGATGATGATGATGATGATGATGATGATGATGATGATGTGTAATTATAAAAATGATGATGATGATGATACCCGTGTCCACTGACGTTTAATGCAGCTCTAGGCGCTCTACAGTATTTTCATCTTAACACAAAATACGGGTGAATGAATATACAAGCATATATGGTCTTGAGATGGCAGCTAACACGTGGTCAGACTTCCATACTATCACAGCACAATCGATGACGATATACACACCACATTATGAACATTAGAGTACTCTCCGTTAAGGTGGAGTTGGTTGTCCATCATTTGATCAATGCCCTTTCCCATGGTTAGAATTTACTAATCAACATCTGATGGCCAAGAACATTTATGCAGCTGGGCATCTTCAGCATATACGAAGACGTTTGAATAACGTTTTCTGATAATTATGGCCATGAGATTAAGGGTAAAGGGCGCATGGATGTGTTTAGTTATCATGGCTCAAACTTTCTTCGTTACATCAGCTAGACTGCGGCCTCTCAGTGATTACAAACGTTAAAAACTGTCAAGTACAAAACTTCCCAAAAGTCCGTTATCTTTCAGAAAGGACCCTCATTCCTCATAGCAAATAAAAAGATCAAACATTTGCCTTGGATCAAGGATTCAAACGGAACTGTATTAATTATCAATACTTCATATCGCGAAGTTATTGCTCAATTTGGGATGCCACAACAGTTTTGTTGATTTTTGAGTGTCGATATTATGCAGATATGCATTCCTGTGTGTATTCACGGAATTAGCATTCTCCCGCTTTTTACGGGAGCTGGGGAGAATATGAAATGACGTAGAGATAATTAGTTTTGTTACGTTGTGTGCTTTTTTGCTTTTTATTTGCCGCATGCCTGTCCGAAATCGTCAACCAGATGATAACGAGGCTTTCAAAGCTTGTGACGTAGGCAGGAAAAATACAAGTATGGTGTCGCAAATGGTAACTAACGGGACAAACGCGTGAAAGATCGGGGCTCGAATCGGAGTCGAGTTTGAGTGTTTCTTTACCTAGAGGGTTTTTTCCCCTCCTTTTAGCCAAATGTCTTGAGCAAAGAGCAATAAGTGCAAAGACGATATATCATTATGCCAGTGTCAGGCGCCAGACGAAAGCAGAAGAAGACAAGAGAAAATGTGAACAGAGGATTGAGAGACCTGAGAGTCGTGGGGTCAGCGTGAGTTTGGAGAAAATAATCGTGAATGGGAGGTGGGAGATAAGGCCATTCCCATGTGTTGCGTAGAAGACAACGTTATAACGAGGTCAGTACATCCGACCGTCTGGCGCGCGCTAATGGGGTCAGTTGTATAAGAAAGAGAATAAGGAAAGATCAAAGTGTTCACGGGAAAAGGTGGCTAGGGAGTGAAACGATCCAGGGGCTAAGATAGATAGATAGATAGATAGATAGATAGATAGATAGATAGATAGATAGATAGATAGATAGATAGATAGATAGATAGATAGATAGAAGGGTAGAAAATATAAACGAGTAATAGAGAGATCGTGTGTACGTAAACGAGAGAGGAAAAAATAAGATAGCGATAGAAAGGAATGTGATAGATAGATAGATAGAGAGAGAGAGAGAGAGAGAGAGAGAGAGAGAGAGAGAGAGAGAGAGAGAGAGAGAGAGAGAGAGAGAGACGGGGGGTGAGGGGTAGAGAGGTGGTTGGGGGGGCGGAAAGAAGGGAAAGAGAGAGAGAGAGAGAGAGAGAGAGAGAGAGAGAGAGAGGGAGAGGGAGAGAGAGAGAGAGAGAGAGAGAGAGAGAGAGAGAGAGAGAGAGAGAGAGAGAGAGAGAGAGAGAGAGAGATGCTCATGTACGTGAGGGTTGGGTTGGGGAATTGTTTGTCTTGATGGAAGTGGTATCGTTAGATGTACTTCATTTTGAGTTGTTTTTCGCTCAGTGGGTTTATCAGGAGCAACTGCTATCAGAAGAACCAAACCGAAAAACTAGGTGTCCATGAATGAAAACAACTCAGACTAAATAAACTTTAACTCTTCGGTCGTGAAGTGTGAGCGTTAGTGGCTTACCTTTACTGCTGAATATTCTCTCCTGAACGGTGCAGAAAAAGAAGGGAAACTACAAAAATTCACTCCAAAATTTGAACCACATCTGTTTACTATGCAGCCAAGCGTGGCACGTTTGGGGTGGGAAATCTAAAAGGAAAAAAAGCAACCTCGCCTGTGTTCCGATTTAATTCAGGATCTTTCTTTAAACAATATAATTTAGAATCAGAGAATTGAAAGAGGGGGGCGGGGGCTCTTGTGGCCTAGAGGTGAAGGTGTTGGCCTCTCATTCAAAGGTCCCGGGTTCGAATCCGGGTAGCGACCGAAAAATTTTCTTCTCTAAAATTGTCTCCTTTCACCTCCTTTCCTTCTCTCTTGCAATGTTCTGTTGTCTGCTTTCGTTTCCACTTTCTGCCCCCACTAGGGGCGGCTCGTGGGGCTAAAAAGTGGAAGTGAACAATTAAGCTATTGCATGCTGAAGATAGTCAAGGGCAAAGTGAATAAATGCGACGGTGTATAATTTTTGGATCTTTGGGTTTGTGAGGGAGGACCTAGTGCTTTTATTTTCATTCTTTTTACTTTTTGCTTTAATTCCTAGAACTAAATTTGTTTGTTAGCTAAACATCAATTTCGTTCATCCAATTTGGAACTAAACACTCAAGAAAGAACTTTCACTACTCCACTACAAAATCATTCGAAGGCACAACTCATAGGACGGTCACGTTCACCTCCCTGAAGTTCACGGTCATAGAGTCACTTAAAATAGTGGCAAGACAGACAAAGAACCAATCACAATTCACATGAGCACTCCGCTGGATTGCTCCGGGGATCACATAATATTGGCAAAGAATAGCGTACGGTCTATCGCGTTTATTTTTAGACCGCCTACTGTGGGCTATGTTTCGGCACTATTCGGCAGGAGCACATTTGATATGTGCCGTCTTATTAATATTAATGTACCGCCAAACTCGCAACGAGTGTCGTCATCGCTTGGGTTACCCCCAAGAGCGATTTATAGGTTAGGTTACACTGTTGAATATCCTATTATGTTTAGCTAAGCGCGTGGACTTTGGCATGGCATATTAGATGTTTTACGGCGCTATAGACACAGAAATGACAGTTATAGCGCCAGTGAGGACTTTGTTTTGATATAATATTTGGTTAGTGTTTGTTTCTGGCTTCTTTTATTATATTATTGTTGTGAGTGTTTTACGTAATCGAACATTAAAAAATTTTGGGCGGCACTGCACGACCGTGCTCTATGAACGAACCGCGCCTGGTCCCCACCCCCTCACCTCCTTTGCCCCCTCCTCTGGGATCCTGACTCTTCCTGCAGCCTTTTTACTGCTACTCCTTGGATCCTCTTAACTGCTGTCTTTCTGCCACACCCCTGATCTTCTGGTAGGAAAGATCTACACCTAGGCTTCTCGGACAAGAGCGAAAAATCTTGGAGGGTCCGTGTGCAAGTTGTGCACGTTAAAGATCCCCTGGTCGTCTAAAATCGATAAGAGTAGGCTTCGGCCGCCACCCGGGCAAAATTCAAAATTTCCTACCAACTGAAAATATTAGGTGTGTCCCGTGCGCTCATATGACCTTATGCAGTTGCGAGCGCCGTAAAAACACTTACCAAAATAAACAACAAAAGAGGAGGACTTCTGTAGACGGGATGCAAAGTAACCGTTGTGAATACACGCGTCGGTGGTCTAGTGGTTAGGCTACCGGACTCGTAATCGTGAGGCTGCGGGGTCGGGGGTTCGAGCCGCTGGCCCGACGTTGTGTCCTTGGGAAAGGCACTTTACACGAATTTTCCTCAATTCACCAAGGTGGGAATGGGTACCCGGCAATAGACAGCGAAAGATCTTGTCAGTATGTTAGTGTTTTAGCGCCTATAAATGGCCGCTTGCACTGTATGCTACCCAGGAAGTTGAGGTTGTTTCAGTATGCTCTCAGGTCTGCTGGAGTAATAGTATAGATTGTGAAGCGCATAGAGCCTGCTGTTGAG
This sequence comes from Aplysia californica, assembly GCF_000002075.1. NCBI lineage: Eukaryota > Metazoa > Mollusca > Gastropoda > Aplysiida > Aplysiidae > Aplysia > Aplysia californica. The sequence continues at coordinate 572,888 of NW_004797506.1, forward strand.
CGGGGATTTGCGCTATACAAATGCTATCTATTATTATTAGCTATTATGCACTTAGCTGTCGCATGCAGGAGACATGATCGTTCCATTCCCGAGTGGAGATAATCTTTTTATCGAGTATCTCAGTCTTTTCATTGGGATGTTGTATCTCTCACAGCCCTGGTTGGCCCTGACAGGCAGCGGGTGGTTGGAGGGTGCCATTGGTGGGTCCTACTTCTTTACCTTACCTCAGTGGCTACTGTCTGTCTGTCTTACTATTTTCCTAGGACTGAATGACCATTCCTGAGTCGATATAATTCTTTTTACTCAAACAAACAAACTTGACTGGCAGGGTCGGAAGCTCGCCTCCCAATTTATCTAAATTGTATCGATGGTGGTGTACAAAATCGCCACCATCATTATCATCAAGTGCCAGATGTGTGGCAGACATCGGCGATCATGGTTCTCCAATCAACCATTTGCTCGGATGCTCTTTTAAAAACAGCTATGTTACCCTGACCTTTCCCCGTTGCCAATCTCTTCAGGTAAGTTGTGTATCAATTCAAATGTCTCAAGGGGGCTCTCGTGGTCTACAGGTTAGATGTTCGCCTCTCATTCAATAGTTCCCTGGTTGGAATCCTGACAACAACGAACACATTTCTTCTCTAAAATATTATCCTTTCTACTCCTTTCTGGTCCTCTAGTCCTCTTCCGTCACCTGCTTTCATTTCCACTTCATCAAGAACTTCCAGATCAAACTTTACAAGAGATAAGACCAAAAGAATAGCGCTGTCGGCTCAGACAATTCCCTAACAGGCCAGGAATGGGACAAGAGGCTTTTCAACACAATTTGAGCTTGGCGCAGAAGTCTACAGCAGGACTTTGTCTTTCACGCTACAAAGGACCCATGATTTCACACAGGGAAGTTGTTCAGTCTGGCTGGAACAGAATGGGCTAAATTTGATCATTCTCAAATTAAGACCAGGTTGAATTTGCGAGACGAGGAGATTGGGGAATTCACTTTGAGTAAGGAGTGTGAAGGCACGAAGAGGGGAAGACAGGATGAAAAAAGGGAGAGAGAGAGAGAGAGAGAGAGAGAGCGAGAGAATGAGAGAGAGAAAGAGAGAGAGAAAGAAAGAAAGAAAGAGAGAGAGAGAGAGAGAGAGAGAGAGAGACAGAGAGAGAGAGAGAGAAGAGAAGGTGAAGGTTTGGTAATGAAAAAGCAACAGAACAGAAGTAAAGGTAAGAACCAGCACACAAACACACTGACACACACACACAAAGACACACACATGCACACATACATACACACATACACACACATATACACACATACATACTCACTCACGCACGCACACATATACACACACACACACACAAACGCACTCACAAACACCCTTTGGAATGACGTTAAGGCGGGTGCTGCTTTGGTTCTTTTTCGCGCCAGAACCTCGGTTGTTTTCGTTGAGTTTTTTCTCACGAATCGATGTCTCAAGCTGGGACTGCGTCGAATGTGATAGGGACTCTATAAGCAAACACAGAACTAAATGAAACCCCAGGAAGGACCGTCGGACATGACGACTGACCATTCCATTAGGCTCTCGAAACGATTGCTGGCACACAGTTTTTTGTTTTTGTTTTGTTTTGTTTTGTTTTGTTTTGTTTTGTTTGTTTTTTGTTTTGTTGTTGTTTTGGGGTTGTTGTTGTTTGTTTGTTGTTGTTTTTTTTTTGGGGGGGGGGCGGTAGGAGGCTGTCTGCAATTCGGCAGGTCGTTTTATTTTTCTTATTTTTAGTATTAAAAAAAACAACAACTAAGAATAATTTCACAACAGCAGCGTGTAGCAAAATTGAAGAGGCTGATCCAGAATCATCATGATTTTTAAGACGTTTTCGTTCTTGTCTTTGAAGGTAGCAATCACGAGGGGACAGTGTGTCCCACCTTTAAATCCACCAGCTCTGTGAATCATTTAGGTTTCTAAGTCATTGTCATTTTAAGACGCGGTTAAACTGAAAACCTGTACTCTAATTTATTTTTAAAAACTTTGACATTTTCCTGAATTAAGGGTCAAATATTTTGACCGCCATCTTGTAGAAACATAATATCTGATTGTTATATCATTTCTTCTGTTCAACAGGTTTTCCACTAGCTAATCAGTGTCGTGTAAAGGTTTGGTGAATGTGGTGACCGAGAATGAGATTTTGTTTTGCTTCAATTTCATGCACATCTATTTTTTGCGCACTCTATGAATACAGACTCATTCACAGAAATACACATATTACCTACACGCACGCAGGCACACCCCACTGCACCACACCATGCATATACATTCACACATACTGTACATAGACACATACACATACAGACATACATACACACATACACACACAAACAAACACCCCACCACACTCACACTCGTACACACACGTGCGTATGAAAATCACAAACACGCACGCAGCAAACACAACCTAGTTTGAATACAAGTAGGAACGAGGTCAGAGACAGAAAGATCAAAACAATAAGAGAATTTTTTTGTAAAATGGAGATTAGATAATTTTTTTGCCGTACACAGTTTCCAAATCGGTTTTTATTACTCCTGAATTAATGCAAGAATCGTGGTAGAGAAGGAGAGAAAAAGCAAAAGACTAAACTAGAAAGGGGAACAAGGAACGGAGATGCATTGTGTGCATGACAGCTAAACAAAAGTCCCGATTTCTGTGTAATTTTCCTGATAAGTTGACTGGTCTAATTAATGTCTAACCTACGGCGTCCTTTTTTTTTTTTTTTTTTTTTTTTTGGGAAACTGATTTTTTGACATCAATAGATGGACTGATTTATTCCTAGATCAATTCATTGGTTTGTTGTAAAAAAAAACTCCCCCCCCCCCAAAAAAAAAACAACCGATTTATTGGATGGACAGAAGGTTCACCCGTTCACTGATTCTTCGTTAGTTGATTGGATGGGAAATTGATTGATTGTTAGATGCAAATATTGCTTTATTGGTTCATATTAGCCTTGCATGCGTTTATTCTTTATCGTTTGATTGCTTATTTTCCGATTACATTGCAATATTCCAACTAGCAGGGGCCGTGGTGAATTGAATATTCAATTGTTGTTTAACAAGCGAGATCTTAATTACCGGCATTTAGCTTTTCTGATCTAACTTATTACTGTTAACTACTCTCCGGAAGAAACTCACCTTCAAAGGGCGGGACTTATTTTTAAGGTAACTAGATCTTTAACTGTTACTGTGGACACATGAATGAATGAATTTATCAGCAGCACAATGATGTTTGTTACTTTCACTGTTATGTATAGATCAGGTTCGCAAAAAGACTAATAAAAACTCAGGGGAAAGGTTAGAACGTATTTCGAGCATGTACTATCGTTAGTACGCCGGATGGCAACCTATTCTTTTCAATTCTCCTCGATCCCATCACACCTGAAGTTCGAAATCTATCATATAGACCTACTCTCCGACCTGCTCAGTTCTCCTGTTGGCCCGTACAGCTTCTCACTGACCACATTAAAGTTCCTGTCTCAGGCCCCTTGGTATCCTGCATTGTTGGAGGATGTGTTCCACAGTTTGATCCGCTTCTCCGTACTGGCATTTTGGTGATTTTACTACATGTAGTAGAAAACCTAATGGTTAGACACGTTTTGAGTCCTTACCGATAAAATATAGGCCCTTCAGGCTGCTGTATCCCTGCCTTTCAGGGCTAGGCTGAGCTGTATGGGACACACGCTATAGCCCTGCAGATAGAAATCGGTCTGACCTGTCCAAGGCGACAAGTCATTATCTCGAAGAAAAACTGTCGTCTTAGACATGTTGTCTTCTAAAAAAAGTGGTATCAAAAGCAGCTAAAAATAAGTGTATTTACGGCACAGTCCCACTTCGTAACAGTCGCAGTGGAAGTCATTAGATTGAATTCCAAGCCATGTGTTGTAATTTATTGCCTTTTTCCCCAAGACTGTCCACCCACATGGCTCAGTGGTGAACAAAAAGGACATTAAATTAAGAGGTCCCGTCACATAAATGACCTCACAGCGTTGATAGGGGTATTAAACCTATGTCCCATCCAATACGCCACCTTGTATGACTTCCTTTAACTTGTGTTTGGTGTGTCAGACATATTTATCGGGTAAACAGCAAACCAAAGTCAATGTTGTGGCACACTTAGAACGATTGTAAACAAAACAGAAACACTAATTTGATTATTTCACGACATGGATATTGTTGCTTGCCTTGCCTCGTTTAAGTAAGAAAACAGAGTTGAACAATCAGCATGAATAACAAAATTATACTTCTCTTTTAAGTGACCCAAAACAACGCGTTTTCAAAAGCGCTGACTTATGTCCAGAATGTGCGTACTCCTTTGGAAACTTTTGAGACTGCCTTGGCGACTAGGACGAGATTGACAGTGCAACCGGACTAAACAAACTTGATACACCAAGGGTACATATCCCTTCAAAATGGTGAAAAAGGTATGTGGAGAGGCAAGCGTTACAGTTTGTATAAAGAAAGGTGTCTACTGTCACTTTACTACATTAAGGACTATTTTTTTACCCCTTCCCTCACCCCCCCCTTCCACCCGTTTCCACCCTGAAAGAAAAAAAACCTGTTCCATGAAAAAACAACAACAAAGAAACAAAAAATAAACAACAAAAAAACCCCACACCAAAAAGTCCCCAAAACCCCAAGCCAATAGTCAAAATTGAATGAGCATTTTGGAGGCAACATTCTGACACGAGGCAATAACTTCTAGAGGGTACCAACCGTAATAGCCCTCAGCACCTCGAGTTAACGGACAGGCCTCACATTAACGCCAAACGCTGCTATACCCACGTCCTCACTTGGTGCTCAGTTATCCAATTTTCTTCGTAGACCGTTCCAGACGCGTCAGTCCGATTGAATGTATCGCGCATCGATAGTTCATCTCTTATTCGATTGTTGACGTCCAGATATGTTTTTCTTTCTTTTTACGTTCATACTCCTCCCACCCCCTCCCCGAATAAGCTCCCAACCCTCATTCCGAAGTAACC
>NW_004797506.1:578004-583389 GCF_000002075.1 Aplysia californica
CCCCAATCGTCCAGTCAAAGACAAAGTGATATTATTCGTGTATATGAATATAATATTATGTTTCTGCCATGTACGAGGGGCATACCAAAAGTTTTTTATCTGACCATGAAGGAATAAAGTTAGAAAGCTGAAATTTGGGGTGGAGGCCAACAGTCATCTTCCTAGAATGCGTGCAAATTTTTGGGAATTTCGGATTACTGGATTTAACACCAGCGCACTATAAATGAATAGGGGTATGTTGTTCTCCAGTTTCAGCATAAAAAAGGAGAAAATTGAGCACAAGGCAGCAATGCAGTTTCTGTTCGTGCAAGGCAAGCAAATACAGGATATACGGAGATGCATGCAAGTATATGGAACTGATTGACAATCCTTTGGTGTGATACAATTTTGGGGTAAAAGTTCAAATGCAGATTCCCGGACAATGAAGATGACCACTGTGATTGTCGCCCAATGACAGCAAGAACAGTGTAGAATGTGATAATAATTTGAAAAAAACTTGTGTTGTCTGATAGGCGGATCACAGTCGAACGTTTAAACAAAGAAACTAGGCTTAGCATAGAATCAGTTGAATGAATCTTAATTAAACATTTCAATTTGACCAAAATTTCTCTGAGATGGGTCCCACGTTTGTTGACTCCTCTTCAAAAAGTGCAAAGTGTGGATTGTTGTCAAAAACTGCTTGGTTTGAATGAAGATGATGAAACTAAATTTTTTGAAAGACTTGTAACTATGGATGAGACCTGGGTGCACCACTACGATCCTGAGTCAAAATCTGCATCAATGCAGAGGAAATCGCCCTCGTCTCCAACACCAAAGAAGGCGAAGGTGCAGCCAACAGGTGGAAAAGTGATGCAATTCGCTATTTGGGGACCAAGGAGGAGGGATTATGACAGATTATCTTGAAAATGGACTTACAATCACTGAAGACAATTAGTTAACCAGCTAAAAAAAATTCGAGAGGCTATCAAAGAAAAACGCAGAGGAAAGATCCGAAAAGGCATTTTGCTGCTTCGTGGCTATGAAATGTTACCACATCCGCCCTACTCTCCCGATTTAACCCTATCCGACCTTTTTTTTATTCCCCAAACTGAAAAAAGATTTTAAAGGAAAGCATTTTCAAAGTGATGATAAGGTCAAAAAAATGGTAAAGGGCTGGTTTTATGACAAGAGAGGGTCTTGTATTCGCATTATCTTTTCTAGGGTATACACAAAAGATGGCAAAAATGTATATCTGAGTGAGGCGACTACATAGAGAAAGATAGAGGTTTGTACCAAATTTCAGCTTTCTGCCTTTATTCCTTCATGGTCCGATAAAAAAACCCAACCCTCGTAAGCTTTAGAGCTGTCTCAAACTGGAAGGTCTGGATCGATAACAACAACTCAAACTGGAAGGTAACAGCGGCAATGTTCTTCTCACATGCTTCATGTCATAAAAAATCCCATGCAAGGGCAAATTGCGGAGTCCTTATGATTCTGATTAATTTGCCTTGTAGTAGCTGTGATATACATGCTGAAAGGCAAAGAAACTCAAGTTGTATTTGTGAAACTAAACCTTAGGTATCTGAAAAGTCAATTTTGACCTTGAATTATTTGGTTTTTTGCATTAACTTTATTTTCTCTACTCATTAAAAAAAAAGGGGGGGGGCGTGGGGGCATTCAAAAGACAACATTCGATGTATGCCTTACTTCCAGTAACAAGAAAAAGAGTATGGTATTCGGTAATTTCTTTATTTCTTTTTTAGCTTTACCTTGACCATGCTTCTCTGCAACCCTATCCTTTTTATTTTATTTTTTTATTTTTTATTTTGCTATTTGCTCGCTCGTACTTCTTAATTTCTCTCCTTCTCATCCCCCCCCCCTACTCCACCTGAACCAACACTACCCCTTTAACCCTTCTCATTCCTTCTCTCCCTTCAACCTTCCACCAATGTATGGGTGCACTGCAAGTACTCGTTGTTTTTAAAAATTAGATACTGCATACTCGAGGGATACCTAAAGCCCGGCACCCAAGCTCAGTGTACTGACGTAGAACACATGAACACAATGCGTTGTTTGTTTTTTTCAGTCATGCAGTTATGTTATTATCTGCTTCCGTGTGTCAGCTACTGACTTTCATTTCTTCATTCTTTACGAGTCACACCTGTTCCAGCGTTATCCTACTTCTCTTCTTTTCCTCTGTAGTTTCTGTCTATCTGTTTCGCTTCTTCCATGCAGTAAATAACCCTTATCGTATCGACCTTCTTCTCTTTCTTCAAACTCAATTTCCAACCAGTGCTATGTCTTAACCCTATCCGTACGCCCTGAGGTCATTTTGTACCCCCGAGGTTATATTTGTCACATTTTAGAAAACTTCTAGTACGAAAATCTCTTTGAAACTTTCAGTATTTTTCAAAAAATCATTTTGACAGGCTGCTATGCAAAGCGTACGGGTCGGATTAACGAGTAAATTTCCTCTTTGGAAAGTGGTGGCACAAGGTTCCCCATAGAGTATTTATACGATAGTAAAACACGACGAACGGATAGGATTAAACTACTCAGTCTTGTGACGCGTGAGACCCACAAAGAAAAAGAAAACACAATCTCCGCAGACCACCGCCTGTCTAGATTTTTTTGTTTTTTTTTTTGTTTTTTAAAACAATTCTATACTTTAATAATCCTATACCTGTGTAAAGAGCTGCTGCTCTTGGCGTCATTAAAGTTTGCTGTGGGAAAGAAAAACCCGTCGACACAACTGGAAAGAAATATGATTAACTCCCTTTTTGCTGTGACAGAGATAATTAAGCTTGTTATATCCATCACCAACTGAAGGGATGTAACAAAAGCTGTGTGACAGTGTGTTATTCAGCTTGCTTCCTATCGTCGTGTCGATACATTATTTTACTTGCGGATTCTCGGAGAACTAGGACAAGTTTATTTTCTTCTCTGGGGTTGTCAACAAATTTTTACTGACAAGGTGTTTTGTTCATCAATATAGTATGAGATGCAGTATGTAAAAAGAACATATAGATACACAAATTGAAAGTCCAACTTTTAAATGGTTGCAGTATTTCAATGCGAACTCAAAAGATCTGCACAGAAACAATAAAGAGGTGTGCCATACAAGAACGCGTGGATCTACAAGGTGCCTCAAATCAAAGGATAGGAATATCATCATGGACAAAGACAAGATACTGGAACGTTGGACAGAATATATCGGTGACCTGTACAATGACGAAAATAACAACGAGGGCCTACCAATCATGAAGGAAGATGTTATCAAGGCACTACGAAAGATAAAGAATGGGAAAACTGCAGGACCGGACAACATTGCCACAGAGATGATTAAAGCTTTAGAGGACTTTGGAATCACCACACTGACAAAACTTTATAACAACATGTATGACACTGGACATATTCCATCAGACTTGACAAAACCTATCTTCATAGCTTTACCAAAGAAACCTAATGCAAACGAATGTGATACTCATCGTACCATCTGCCTCATGAGCCACATAACAAAAATACTACTCGGAATAATTACGATGAGAATACGAAATAAAATTCTCCCAGAAATAGCCCAAGAACAGTGTGGATTTATTGAAGGCAAGGGCACTGTAAATGCCATATATGTCATCAGAACAACAATAGAACGTGCCCTAGAAGTTCAGAAAGATCTTCATTTATATTTTATAGACTACACCAAGGCATTCGACAAAGTTAGGCACGACAAGATCATCGACATGTTGGAAGTCCTCAGTATTAACGGGAAGGACTTAAGGAACATGTATTGGGATCACACTGCCGCAATGAGAATAGAAAACGACATCAGCGAATACATAGAGATTAAAAGAGGAGTCAGACAGGGGTGTGTACTTTCTCGAGACTTGTTCTCCCTGTATAGTGAAAATATCATGAGACACATAGAAGAAATGCCGGGTATCTCGATAGAGGGACATATTATAAACAATCTAAGATATGCAGACGACACATTCCTAATATCAGAAGATGAAGAACACCTACTGAATCTATTAAAAGTCATCGAACAAGAGAGTGACAACATGGACTTAAGAAACATCAAGAAACAATGTTGATAAGCAGAATAGCTCCAACCTCAACATGTAGTATCAAAATCAATGATACCACCCTGAAGCAAGTACAACATTTTAAATATTTGGGGACCAGCATATCATCAGATGGGAGAAGTCACACCGAAATTAAAAGCCGCATTTGCCAAGCAAAAACAACCTTCCACAAAATGAAACAGATGCTCAGAAACATCAATCTGTCACTAAAAACGAGAAAAAGAGTACTGAAAAATTATATAGAGCCAATCCTATTATACGGGTGCGAAGCATGGGCAATCAATAAACAGCTGAAAAGAACAACTAATTGTGGCGACAGAGTTGTGGTTCAAAAGAGGCATGCTACGTATCCCATGGACATCTAGAAAAACAAATGAAGAAGCCTTGGTTGAAGAAAATTGCAGAAGACAGTTTATGACGAATATACGAAAGCGAAAGGCAAATTTCTTCGGACATACATTGCGGAAAGAAGCTTTCGAGAATATTGTAACAACAGGCAAGTTTGATGGAAAGAGAGGCAGAAGTAGACAGAGGGAAAAATATACTGGACAAGATAACAAGATGGCTAGGAGCAGCAAGAACAACAGACACCATTGCTGCAACGCAAGAGAGAGTGAAGCGGAGGTCCATAATCGCCCACGCCAGTTGACAAGGCACCGGATGATGATGAGTATTTCTACCCTTGTCTGTTTGTGTATTCTTGTCTGTTCGCCTACCTGTCCGTCTGTCCGTTCTTTTGTTTACTTGCGCGATATTCCTCCTCTGGTTAAAAAAAAAGATATTTCAGTGTGATTGTCTGCAGTTTGAACGACATAAGAATCATGAACGAAAACAGGTATGTATGTGTCAAATGTAAAGTGAAACAGAGATGTATAGAATAAGAGAAGAGGGAACGCTGGAAGAGAGCAAGCAGAGAGATGTGCGGGTGGTTTGGGGTAAGTCCCACCTCTTTTCTTTCTCCCTACTATTGTTGTTGGTCTATCTTGAATTTTCCCTGCACTAAATGACGTTTAGAACCGTGTCGATGAGCTTCAATTTAAAACAAGCAAACAGAGATGAGGGCAGGTAGGGGGGATGAAAGTCAAAAGAGCAGAGAGAGAGAAGGGGGCAGACAAAGAGTGAGACGGACAGAGAGAGAGAGAGAAAGAATGAGAGAGAGAGAGAGAGAGAGAGAGAGAGAGAGAGAGTACGAAGAAAAGAGAGAGAAAGAAACAGAGAACGAAGAAAAGAGAAAGAAGGTCAGAGAGAGAGAGAGAGACAGAGAGAGAGAGAGAGAGAAAAAGAAGAAGAAGAAGAAGAAGAAGAAGAAGAAGAAGAAGAAGAA